>NW_022604858.1:0-39222 GCF_008692095.1 Etheostoma spectabile
CCAAAGGAAGGCCCCAAAAGGGAGGAAAAGTCACTTTTTTCAGATAGATGACAATCTGGAAGTCACTTAGATGTAAATTTGGAAGGACTTTTGTCCCCCTACTTTTGAACGCTTTGACCTAGAAAGACCGCACCAATGCAATCTGCTCTGCTTGTCGGGCCCTTTCTGATATGCCTCGCTTGTTGTGTCTACAATGTACCCTTCAAAAAGTGGAATTCGCCCTCCCCCACACTGTTCCCGGTCAATCTCATGAGCAGCTCTTTTTTCCTTTTTCGGCCTTTTCAGCCAATTTTCATGAAATTTTCAAAAGAAGCTAGCCATCTGCATCACACATGTGTTATGCTAAAGGATTTGTACCCATGACCAGATTTTGTTAGACCTTACCCTAACCCAACCCTAGCTATGATGTCATGATTCACTTCCACATTTCCATCCGGATTCCAAATTCTGGTCTAACGCATTCAAATTTTTATAAACTTTGGAACAAATTTCTCTGCAATGATACAACTTAGCCCAGCTCATTTTTAGACAGTTATATTCAGGACGGGAGAGCTTCGAGAAGTTGTATGTTCAGACATGCTCGTGCAAAATTTGGTCCCAAAAGATGGCAGTCCATAGGTCAACTTCCAGATTCTCATCTAGTCAATGATACAGTCTTTTTGGCTCGTAGTCCGCTGTTTGACGAGCTAGAGACTTGAACATTGGTTTGAATCTAACTGGTCCCCGTATGACTTATCCTTTTTTTTGACCCTGTTGCCCCAAAGGAAGGCCACAAAGGGATGAAAAAGTAATTTTTGGATAGATGAAAATCTGGAAGTCACTTAGATGGTAATGTGGAATGACTTTAGTCCCCCATTACTTTTGAACGCTTTGACTTAGAAAGACCCGCACCAATGCAATCTGTTCTGCTGTCGGGCCCTTTCTGACTATGCCTTGCATGTCGCTCTACGACGCACCCTTCAAAAGTTGCTAATTCGCCCTCCCCCACGCTGTTCCTGTCCATCTCATGAGCAGCTCATTTCTCCTTCTTCAGGCTTTCAGTCAATTTTCATGAAATTTCAAAAGTAAGCTAGCCATCTCTGCATCACACATGTTGTTATGCTTAAGGATTTGTACCCATGACCAGAATTTGATGGACCTTACCCAACCCAACCCTAGCTATGATGTCATCAATTGCTTCCACATTACCATTCGGAATTCCAACTTCTGGTCTAACACATTCAAATTTTTCTAAACTTTAGAACAAATTCTCTGCAACAATACAACTTAGCCTGCTCATTTAAGACAGATGTATTCAGGACGTGGAGAGCTTCGAGACGTTGTATGTTCAGACATGCTCGGCAAAATATGGACCCAACGATAGCAGTAGCTTAAGGCACTGAAATATGTTTGAGAACGTCGCTGAAATGTGTTTGAGAGCGTCTCGAGGCGTTTCTGAAAATGTCTCTCTTTTTGATGTGTGACAGAGGGAAGAAAGAGATCAACCCCTCCACCCCCTATGATCCCACAACCTGAACTATGTGATAGAACTCTAGAGGGCTTTCCAATGGTGCTGTCGCTGGTACTGAAACAAGTCAAGTTACTAAAACAGGGGGGGGGGGCTGTCCATGGTGCTGAAACAAAATCGAGTTACTAAAGAGAGGGAGCTGTCCATGGTGCTTAACAGAGGGGGACATTAAACCTTCTCTTGAAACTAGGCAAACATGCATCCTTAAACGCCCTCTAGCTCTTCACTGCAATGGAGTAGAGCTTGTGGTCAACATGGCTGACTCCCAGCTTCGTGAGACCTTTCCGTAGATGTATGGGTCTAGACCATACAACCTAAGATGTGTGGGATAGCATCTTTGACCTGTCCTGGACAAAGTCCTTAAAGGCTTCAAGTTTTCATAGGGTGATGTTTTTGGTCAGACCAGAGCTGGCCCCTAAAAATGGTGACCAGGACCTGGTTCTGACATGTTATAAAGCTCACTGAGGGCTGTTGGGATCAGTTGGGCCCATGTCTCTAGCCCCTTGCAATCCTTTTCATCACCTTTTATATTTAAGACCAGAAGGTCAGCTTCCAGATTCTCATCTAGTCAATAATCAAGTCTTTTTGGCTCGTATTCCGCTGTGTGACGAGCTAGAGACTTGAAACTTGCTTTGAATCAAACTGGTGTCCCCTGTATGAGTTATCTTTTTTTGACCCTGTTGCCCCAAAGGAAGGCCACAAAAGGGATGAAAAAGTAATTTTTGGATAGATGAAAATCTGGAAGTCCATTAGATGGTAATGTGGAATGACTTTAGTCCCCCCATTACTTTTGAACGCTTTGACTTAGAAAGACCCGCACCATGCAATCTGTTCTGCTGTCGGCCCTTTCTGACTATGCCTTGCATGTCGCTCTACGACGCACCCTTCAAAAGTTGCTAATTCGCCCCTCCCCCCGCTTTCCTGTCCATCTCATGAGCAGCTCATTTCTCCTTCTTCAGGCTTTCAGTCAATTTCATGAAATTTTCAAAAGTAACCTAGCCATCTCTGCATCACACATGTTGTTATGCTTAAGGATTTGTACCCATGACCAGAATTGATGGACCTTACCCTAACCCAACCCTAGCTATGATGTCATCAAATGCTTCCACATTACCATTCGGAATTCCAAATTCGGGTCTAACGCATTCAAATTTTTCTAAACTTTAGAACAAATTTCTCTGCAACAATACAACTTAGCCTGCTCATTTTAAGATGATGTATTCAGGACGTGGAGAGCTTCGAGACGTTGTATGTTCAGACATGCTCGAGCAAAATATGGACCCAACGATAGCAGTAGCTTAAAGGCACTGAAATATGTTTGAAACGTCGCTGAAATGTGTTTGAGAGCGTCTCGAGGCGTTTCTGAAAATGTCTCTCTTTTTGATGTGGTGACGAGGGGAAGAAAGGATCAACCCCCTCCACCCCTATTGATCCCACAACCTGAACTATGTGATAGAACTCTTAGAGGGCTTCCAATGGTGTCTGGTTGGTACTGAAACAAGTCAAGTTACTAAACAGTGGGGGGGGGCTGTCCATGGTGCTGAAACAAAATCGAGATACTAAGAGGGGAGCTGTCCATGGTGCTTAACAGAGGGGGACATTAAACCTTCTCTTGAAACTAGGCAAAACATTGCATCCTTTAACGCCCTCTAGCTCTTCACTGCAATGGAGTAGAGCTGGTGGTCAACATGGCTGACTCCAGCTTCGTGAGCCTTTCCGTAGATGTATGGGTCAAGACCATACAACCTAAGATGTGTGGGATAGCATCTTTGACCTGTCCTGGACAAAGTCCCTTAAAGGCTTCAAGTTTTCATAGGGTGATGTTTTTGTCAGACAGAGCGGCCCCTAAAAATGGTGACCAGGACCTGGTTCTGACATGTTATAAAGCTCACTGAGGGCTGTTGGGATCAGTTGGGCCCATGTCTCTAGCCCCTTGCAATCCTTTTTCATCACCTTTTATATTTAAAGGATCAGAAGGTCAGCTTCCAAATTCTATCTAGTCAATAATCAGTCTTTTTGGCTCGTATTCCGCTGTGTGACGAGCTAGAGATTTGAAACTTGCTTTGAATCAAACTGGTGTCCCCCGTATGAGTTATCTTTTTTATTGACCCTGTGGCCCCAAAGGAAGGCCACAAAAGAAATGAAAAAGTAATTTTTGGATAGATGAAAATCTGGAAGTCACTTAGATGGTAATAGGAATGACTTTAGTCCCCCATTACCTTTGAACGCTTTGACTTAGAAAGACCCGCCACCAATGCAATCTGTTCTGCTCGTCGGGCCCTTTCTGACTATGCCTTGCATGTCGCTCTACGACGCACCCTTCAAAAGTTGCTAATTCGCCCCTCCCCACCGCTGTTCCTCTCCATCTCATGAGCAGCTCATTTTTCCTTTTTCAGCTTTTCAGTCAATTTTCATGAAATTTCAAAAGTAAGCTAGCCATCTCTGCATCACACATGTTGTTATGCAAAGGATTTGTACCATGACCAGAATTTGATGGACCTTACCCTAACCCAACCCTAGCTATGATGTCATCAATTGCTTCCACATTACCATTCGGATTCCAAATTCTGGTCTAACACATTCAAATTTTTCTAAACTTTAGAACAAATTTCTCTGCAACAATACAACTTAGCCTGCTCATTTTCAGACAGAATGTTATTCAGGACATGGAGAGCTTCGAGACGTTGTATGTTCAGACATGCCGAGCAAAGTTTGGACCCACGATAGCAGTTGCTTAAAGGCGCTGAAATATGTTTGAGAGCTTCTCGAGGCGTTTCTGAAAACATCTCTCTTTTTTATGTGTGACCGAGGAGAAAAAAGATCAGCCCCTTCACCCCTATGATCCCCCAACTTGAAGTACGTGATAGAACTCTTAGAGGGCTCCCAACGGTATCTGTGACAATCCCAGACTACTTCCTCTCAATAGATACAACACTTAAAGAGATTAAAATTATCATTATTCGGTCCCTCCTAGCTGGACAGGAAGTGGTTTAAGCTTCGGTCAAGGACGCCTAGGCTCAGCGTGTCCGGGCCTTTTGAACTAAGCCTCGCTTGTCCCTCTACAATTCAACATTCAAAAATTGCATATTCGCTTCGTCCCAGTTTGCCCTCGTCTCGGGCCCATTTGGGGAACAACAATGTAACAGAGATTAGGAACCATTTTGGCTGAATGTCGGGGTCGCTCTGGTATATCCTGTCAATTTGACACTTACGACACAAAAGGAAGTTAATAAACACTTATTAAAATATATGTTGAATATTTTAGAGTTTAAGATGATAATATTGAAAATATGGATTTAGAGTAATTTCTATTAAAATTGGCAATCTGTGGGTCAAACTGCCACTCGTGGTCATTTTCTGAATTTTAGATGAAAATCTGGAATTTGGGAAATTTTGGGCATTTTTAGCCAATTTTAATACTTTGCTGCCATCTAGTGGTCATTTTGACTTCCAGATTGTGAATTATTTATTATGGAATATGGAATCTGAAGTTTCCATTTTCCTGTCTAATAGATGCGAAAGTGGGTTGGAATTATGGAATATAGCGTTTTCAATTCATTGTCAATGGGAAAACCCTAACCCAACCCTACCCTAACCCCTAACCCTAACCCTAACCCTAACCCTAACCCTAACCCTAACCCTAACCCTAACCCTAACCTAACCCCCCCCCTAAAACCCTAACCCTAACACCTAACCCCTAACCCTAACCCTAACCCTACCCCTACCCTAATTCTAACACCTAACCCTAACCCCTAACCCTAACCCTAACCCCCTAACCCTAACCCTAAACCTAACCCTAACCCAACCCCCTAACCCAAACCATAACCCTAACCCTAACCCTAAAAAAAAAAAAAAAAAAAAAACAATGTCACGAAAGTAGGGGCCTTGTTGGGTGTCTAGGAATCTGGCTGAGGAGAGGATTACAAAGAACCAATTTTGAGCTGGCTGCGACCTTCCTACGAGGATTATGAACTTCTTTTCGTCAATTTTGACAATTTTTCATATCTCGAGAACCGTAAGTCTTAGAGACAACGGACACTTCTGGCGTGTCCAGAGAACCCCAAAATGGGGAGGCGGAGCTTGGTTTCATCCCTCTATCTCCTTTCGTTTTTGTCTATTCAATTTTTTCGTCAAGACGTGGGTTTACCCCCTATCCTAACCCTAACCCAACCCTAACCCCTAACCTAACCCTAACCCTAACCCCTAACCCTAACCCTAACCCTAACCCTAACCTAACCCTAACCCTAACCCTAACCCTAACCCTAACCCTAACCTAAACCTACCCCTAACCCTAACCCTAACCCTACCCTAACCCTAACCCTAACCCGGACCCCAACCCTCCCAACCTTACCCTAACCCTCCTACCCTAACCCTGACCTAACCCCCCTACCTAACCCCTGACCCTTACCTCTAACCCTAACCATCCTACCCCAACCTTATAACCAATCCCTAACCTTCCTACCCTAACCCCTGACCCCTACACCTAACCTCCTACCCCAACCCCTTACCCAAAACCCTCCTCCCCCAACCATGACCCCCTAACCCTACCTACCTCGATCCTCTGCAGGTCCACGTCTGGGGGCCCTGCTGGCGTGGTGTGTTGATTTGGCGGGTTCCTGGCCCCACAGTAGTTTGTGCCTCAAAACCTCCCGCCTTCGGCGGCGAGGTTTTCTCCTTCTAACTCCTAACCCTAACCCTAACCCCCCTAACCCTAACCCTAACCCTAACCAAACCCCCCTAACCCTAACCCTAACCCTAAACTTTCCCTAACCCTAACCCTAACCCTAACCCCTAACCCTAACCCCCTAACCCTAACCCCCTAACCCCACCCCAACCCTAACCCCTAACCCTAACCCCTAACCCCCTAACCCTAACCCTAACCCTAACCCCTAACCCCTAACCCCCTAACCCTAACCCCCCTAACCCCCAAACTAATTCAACTAAAACAGGGACAACTGTCCATGATACTAGAACACTTCCAATTAAAAATAGTGACAGTTTTAATGGTATTAGAGTGCTTTGTACTACAGTGGGAACTGTCCATGGTGCTGAAATACTTTCCACCTAAACATAAAGAGAACTCTCCATGGTGCTGAAAAATTTCCACTATAACACAACAAAAACTGTCCATGATGCTGAAATACTTTTCACTAAAACACAAGAGGATCTGTCCATGGTGCTGAAATACTTTCTACCAAAACAAAGGGATCTGTCCATGATACTTAAATACTTTCCACAGAAACTAAAGGGAACTGTCCATGGTATTAAAATAGTTTCCACTAAAACACAACAAGAATTCTTCATGGTGCTGAAATGCTTTCCATTTAAACACAAGGTAACTGTCCGTGGTGTTTGAATACTTTACACAGATATACAAAGGGAACTTCACATGGTGCTGAAATACTTTCCACTAAAACACCAAAAACTGTCCATGGTGCTGAAATTATATACGCTAAAACTAAGAGGGATCTGTCCATGATGCTGAAATACTTTCCACGGAAACACAGGGGGAACTGTCCATGGTGCTTAAATACTATGTATTAAAACTTAGAGGGATCTGTCCATGGTGCTGAAATACTTTCCACGGAAACACAAGGGAACTGTCCATGGTATTAACTTTGCAAAAAAAACAAAACAGGAATTGTCCATGGTGCTGAAATGCTTACGCTGAACCACAATGGGAACTGTTCACGGTGCTGAAATACTTTCCACGGAAACACAAGGGTACTGTCCATGGTATTAAATAACTTTCCACTAAAACACAAAAGGAATTGTCCATGGTGCTGAAATGCTTCCCACTGAACCACAATGGGAACTGTACATGGTGCTGAAATACTTCCCACTGAACCAAAATGGGAACTGTACATGGTGCTGAAATACTTTCCACTGAAACACAAGGGAACTGTCCATGGTGCTCAAATACTTTCCACTAAAATTTAGAGGGATCTGTCCATGGTGCTGAAATACTTTCCAAGAAAACACAAGGGGAATGGTGCTGAAATACTTTACACTAAAACACAGAGGAAACTGTCCATGGTGCTGAAATACTTTCAACTAAAAGCCGGGAGCTGTCCAATGTACTAAAATGCTTTTGACTAAGACAGGGGCACTGTCCATGATACTTGTCCATGGTACTGAGACATTTGACATGAACTCAAAAATGGAATTGTCCAAGGTGCTAAACCACTTGACGCTAAGAGACAAGGTGAACTCCATGGTGCTACGCAACTTTATACTAAAATAAAAAGAGAGCTGTCCATGGTTCTTAAACACAACAGGACCTGCTCATGGTGCTAAAACACAAGAGGAACTATCCATGGTATCCAAGTCAGAGGGAACTGTCCATGGAGCTAAAAAACAGGGGAAACTGGCCAAGGTGCTAAAACACTTTCCACTAAACCACAGAGGATGCTGTCCATGGTGCTAAAACAGGGAAAACTGTCCTAGGTGCTAAACCACTTGACACTATAACAGGGGTAGCTGTCCAAGGTTCTTAAACACAACAAGAACTGTTCATGGTGTTAAACCACAAGAGGAACTGTGCATGCTGCTAAAACACAGGGGGAACTGGCCAAGGTGCTAAAACACTTCCACTAAGGAACAGGGGGAACTGTCCAAAGTACTAAAATGGGGGGAACTGTCCAAGGTTCTTAACCTCTATACACTAAAATAGAAGTGTCCATGGTGCTAAGGAAGTAACTCAGAGGTGGACCTGTCCATGGTGCTAAATTATTTCAAATAAAGAACTGTCCAAGGCGTTAAAAACGTGATGCTAAAAGACAAGAATAACTCAATGGTGCTAAACCACTTGACACTAAAAGACAGGGGGAACTGTCCATGGTGTTAAGCTACTTTACATTAAAAGAAAGAGAACTCCATGGTGATAAAAAAAACAGGGGGAAGTGTACATGGTGCTGGTTTGTTGAGCATTAAAAATGTTAATTGGACTTTTTTAAAAGTTGCGCTGAATGGTTTTCCTGCTTGGGGAGCAGAATCTTCGAGGCATTACGGTAAGCGTACCTGACTCATTTCCGTTTCCTGTGCCTTTGTGTTGGTTGCGTGTTGTAGCTCTGCTGCTCACGACATACCAGTTCAGTTTGTTAGATTTGCTATTACAGCGGCTAACTGTCCGCTAAACACTTATTCTTATAGCAGTTCTGCTAAGCACTCACATATCTTCTCATTTTTTAGCGACTTTTGTTAAATAACAGCTGTTTTAACTCTTGGTAGCTAACGCTACCGTACTTTAGCTTAGCTGCTAACGACTTTAGCCTAGCAGTTAGTTATGTCGGCCCCCTCTCCGACTTTCTCCTGCTCGGTGTGTGAGATGTTTAGTTACTCCTCTGCATTCTTTAGCGGTGATGGCGTGTGTAACAAGTGTATTTTATTTTTGGACGTGGAGGCGAGGCTTAGTGAGTTAGAAGTCCGGATCCGCACCATGACAGATCAGTCGTCAGTTACTGTAGCTAACCCCCCCCCCGGTAGTCGGCGCGGGCCGGCCTGAGCCTGAGTTAGCTTATGGTAGTTCCTCGCGAACTCCGGAGCAGCCAGGACATAGTGCGTGGGTTACTGTGCGAGGACGAGGAAGAGACAGTCGTAAGCTTTCCAAGGCGTCGGACCGCCACCAGCCTGTTAGCGTTTCTAACAGATTTTCCCCACTCAGAAACCCCCCCGCTGAGAAACCAACTCTGGTTATCTCAGCTCCATTCTGAGAAACGTGAAGTTAGCGAAGCCGGCGGCCGTAGTTAAGTGCATCCCGGGGGCTAGAGCGGGCGACGTTGAGTCTTATCTGAAACTGCTGGCTAAGGATAAACGTAAATACAGCAAGATTGTTATTCACGTTGGCGTTAATGACTCCCGGTTACGGCAATCGGAGGTTACTAAGATTAATGTTGAATCGGTGTGTACATACGCGAAGTCAATGTCGGACACCGTAGTTTTCTCTGGACCCCTGCCAATCTAACCAGCGATGACACTATAGCCGCATGTCGTCATTTCGCCGCTGGCTATCGAGGTGGTGTCCAGATCATGATGTGGGCTTTGTGGATCACTGGCAGTCTTTCTGGGAGGACCTTGTCTGATTCGAGAGACGGCATTCATCCCACTTGGGCTGGAGCAGCTCTCATTTCTAGAAACATTGACAAGTGTATTGGTGGACCTAATCCTTGACAATCCATAGTTGGGACCAGGAGGCAGAGTCCCAGTCTAACACACTTCTCTGCTCCTTTATTCCAGGTGTTACCTAGTAAAAATCCCATAGTGACGGTGTCTGCCCCCCGACCATTAAAATTAAAATTATTTAAATCAAAGGTAAACAGAAGAGGAGCAGTGCATGAAAACCTCATAACAATTAAAACCACAAGTGAAATAGTTCAAAAGAATAGGAGAATTAAATGTGGACTCTCTCTTCTAAAGGTGTACTAGTAAATGAATTGATATCAGATTCTAATATTGATTTATTTTTGTCTTACTGAACTGGGTAATGGAGAATATGTTAGTCTAAATGAGTCCACCCCCCCCCCCGTCATATTAATACTCACATTCCTCGAGGCGCAGGCCGGGGAGGTGGAGTTGCAGCTATCTTGGATTCTAGTCTAATCAGCTCTAGACCTAAACTAAATTATAACTCATTTGAAAGTCTTGTTCTTAGTCTTTCACACCCAAGTTGGAAGTCAATGCAACCAGTTCTATTTGTTATAGTGTACCGAGCACCTGGTCCAGACTCTGAACCAGTTCTATTTGTTATAGTGTACCGAGCACCTGGTCCAGACTCTGAATTTTTATCAGAATTTGCAGAGTTTCTATCGAACTTAGTGCTAAAAACGGACAAAGTTCTTATTGTAGGGGATTTTAATATTCATGTGGACGATGAGAGTGATAGTCTTAGTACTGCGTTTATCTCTCTATTAGATTCTATTATAGCCTTAGCACTGCGTTATCTCTCTATTAGATTCTATTGGCTTCTCTCAAAGTTCATAAACCGACTCACCGTTTTAACCCCCCCATCTTGTTCTGGTATATGGTGTTGAAATTGAACATTTAATAGTGTTCCCACAGAATCCCTTTCTATCTGACCACTGTTTGATAACTTTTGAGTTTATACTGCTGAACTACACGCCGTTAGGCCAAACCTCCTATACAAGATGTCTATCTGATAGTGCTGGAGCTAAATTTAAGGATGTGATTCCGTTAGCATTTAATTCATTACCAAGTCCCAAAGTAACGGAGGACTCCTATGCTATTAGTCCCTCCCAAATCGATCATTTTGTTGATAGTGCAGCAGGCTCGCTGCGAATGACTCTAGACTCTGTTGCCCCTCTAAAAAGAAGATAATAAAACAAGACGGTTAGCTCCATGGTATAACACTGAAACTCGCAAATTAAAGCAAATATCGCGGAAACTTGAGAAGATCTGGCGCTCCACCAAACTGGAAAATTCTCGTTTAACCTGGCAAGATAGTCTTAAAACGTATAGGAAGGCCCTCCGTAATGCCAGAGCAGCGTACTACTCGTCATTGATAGAGGAAATAGGAACAACCCCAGTTTCTTTTCAGCTCTGTAGCCAGGCTAACAGAAGGTCACAGCTCTACTGAGCCAAGTATTCCCAGAGCTCTTAGTAGTAACGACTTTATGAGGTTCTTCAATGATAAATTTAACTATTAGAAGCAAAATTCACCAAGACCTGCCTTTAACTGGCTTATCTCTAACTCAGGAACCTTAGAAACAGCTGTAAAACCAGATACATGTTTTGACTGCTTTGCTTCACTTGATCTTTATCAATTTATTCAATTATTTCTTCATCTAAACCATCAACCTGCCTCTTAGACCCCATCCCGACTAGGCTTCATCTAAGCCATCAACCTGCCTCTTAGACCCCATCCCGACTAGGCTTCATCTAAACCATCAACCTGCCTCTTAGATCCATCCCGACTAGGCTTCATCTAAACCATCAACCTGCCTCTTAGACCCCATCCCGACTAGGCTTCATCTAAACCATCAACCTGCCTCTTAGACCCCATCTCAACTAGGCTTCATCTAAACCATCAACCTGCCTCTTAGACCCCATCCCCACTAGGCTTCATCTAAACCATCAACCTGCCTCATAGACCCCATCCCGTAGGCTTCATCTAAACCATCAACCTGCCTCTTAGCATCTCGACTAGGCTTCATCTAAACCATCAACCTGCCTCTTAGACCCCATCTCGACTAGGCTTCATCTAAACCATCAACCTGCCTCTTAGACCCCATCCCCACTAGGCTTCATCTAAACCATCAACCTGCCTCATAGACCCCATCCCGTAGGCTTCATCTAAACCATCAACCTGCCTCTAAGCATCTCGACTAGGCTTCATCTAAACCATCACCTGCCTCTTAGATCCATCCCGACTAGGCTACTTAAAGAAGTTTTACCATTAGTCAACATTTCACTACTGAATATAACCATTTGTCTTATTAACAGCTATGTACCACAGCACTTTAAAGTAGCTGAAATTAAACCTCTTCTGAAAAAGCCAAACCTGATCCAGATGTTTTAGCCAACTATAGACCTATATCCAACCTTGATCCAGATGTTTTAGCCAACTATAGACCTATATCCAACCCTGATCCAGATGTTTTAGCCAACTATAGACCTATATCCACCTTGATCCAGATGTTTTAGCCAACTACAGACCTATATCTAACCTTCCATTTCTCTCTAAGATTCTTGAGAAAGCAGTCGCCAAACAGCTGTGCGACTTTCTGCATAGCAACGGCTTATTTGAGGATTTTCAGTCAGGATTTAGAGTTCATCATAGTACAGAGACAGCACTTGTGAAAATTACTAATGTCCTCCTAATTGCATCAGACGAAGGACTTATCTCTGTACTTGTGTTATTAGATCTTAGCGCTGCATTTGATACCATTGACCATCATATCTTATTACAGAGATTGGAACATTTAATTGGCATTAAAGGGACTGCTCTAAGCTGGTTTAAGTCTTATTTATCAGATCGATCTCAGTTTGTTAATGTTAACGATGAATCCTCTGCACGCCAAGGTTAGTCATGGAGTCCCATAAGGATCTGTGCTCGGTCCAATCCTGTTCACTTTATATATGCTTCCTTTAGGCAATATTATCAGGAAGCACTCCATAAACTTTCATTGTTATGCAGATGATACTCAGTTATATCTATCGATCAAGCCGGATGAAACTAATCAGTTAGCTAAACTTCAAACGTGCCTTCAGGATATTAAAACCTGGATGACCTGTAATTTTCTAATGTTAAACTCAGATAAAACTGAAGTTATTGCTCTCGGACCCAAGCACCTCCGTGACGCACTATCCAAAGATATAGTTACTCTGGATGGCACCACCCTGGCCTCCAGCACCACCCTGGCCTCAAGCACCACCCTGGCCCCCAGCATCACCCTGGCCTCCAGCACCACCCTGGCCTCCAGCACCACAGTGAAGAATCTTGGAGTCATCTTTGATCAGGACATGTCCTTTAATTCCCACTTAAAGCAAATTTCAAGGACTCCTTTTTTCACCTACGTAATATTGCAAAAATCAGGAATATCCTGTCTAAAAATGATGCAGAAAAACTAGTCCATGCATTTGTTACTTCTAGGCTGGATTACTGCAATTCTTTATTATCAGGCTGCTCGAAGATGTCCATAAAGACTCTACAGCTGATCCAGAATGCTGCGGCACGTGTTCTGACGGGAACCAGGAAAAGAGATCACGTTTCTCCTGTTTTAGCTTCTCTGCATTGGCTTCCTGTAAAATTTAGAATAGAATTTAAAATCCTTCTTCTCACCTACAAAGCTCTTCATGGTCAGGCTCCATCTTATCTTAAAGAGCTCATAGTACCTTACAACCCTGGGAGAGAACTACGCTCCCAGAATGCAGGGTTACTGGTGGTTCCTCGAGTCTCTAAAAGTAGAACGGGAGCCAGAGCGTTCAGCTATCAGGCTCCTCTCCTGTGGAACCAGGTTCCAGTTTGGGTCCGGGAGGCAGACACCGTCTCCATATTTAAGAGTAGGCTTAAGACTTTCCTTTTTGATAAAGCTTATAGTTAGGGCATAGAATTGAATATTGTTAGGGAGTAGTAGTTAGTCACATAGTTTTCAGATTTATCTATCATATAATATAACTAAAGGGAGACTTGGCATACAGCCCGATCCGGTTGGGGAGAGTTCTAGCCCGACCGGGCTGGAGCTCTCTTTACCTCGTCTCTCTTGGTTTTGCTGTAATAATAGTTTTAGACAGCTGGGGACTTATTTTGATACACTGAACTCCTCTCTCCTCTATCTTTCCATCTTTTCATTTATGTGCATCCATGTCCCAGAAATGCTTGTTACTAACCTAGCTCTGGGGAGTTCTTATGTTCTTTTTTCCCCAGCATGTTCCCTCGGATCAGAGAGGCTCCGAAATCAGGGTAGCAGCTGTTGCCATGGTCCCGCTACACGTTCTGTTATGCCATGTTCAACTGCTACACTGCGGTGCCCTGCTACGTCCTGCTACGTCCTGCTACATCCTACTACGTCCTACTACGTCCTGCTGCGTCCTGCTGTGTCCTGCTGTGCCTTGTAATGCCGCACAGCGTCCTGCTATGCCATTAACTACTACAAAGAACTGCTACAAACTACTATTTTTTTCTATTTTTGTTATTACCACTCTTCATTCTAACCCCAACCGGCCCGTCAGACACCGCCTACCAAGAGCCTGGGTCTGGGCCTGGGTCTGACCGAGGTTTCTGCCTAAAAGGAAGTTTTTCCTCGCCACTGTTGCACTGTTGCTGCTCTGGAGGAAACTACTAGAACTGTTGGGTCCTTGTAGATTCTGGAGTGTGGTCTAGACCTACTCTATCTGTAAAGTGTCTTGAGATAACTCTTGTTATGAATTGATACTATAAATAAAATTGAATTGAATTGAATTAAACACTCGACACTTAACAGGGGGTAGTGTCCATGGTGTTGACTCTTAAATAACGGCTGCAATTATGTGCATTTTGGCAGAATGACATAACCAAATTAAAAGTGGTATAGCTTGGACATACTTTGACACAGAGATGTGCCTGACATCTTTGGAAAGCTAACACTCTAGTTTCTTGTGCAAGTGTTCTGGTGATTCTAGGCCTTACTGCCAAAGACTTACAGTGTCTGGAATAGAGGATTCAATTTCCGTCCAAGTCATACATCTGTAAATTGATTAAAACAGACAGCTGGAGGTAGTTCAAAAGGGATTAGACCCAATATAATGCAATAGCCACATGTCTCTTCTTACTACAACCAAAATTTGATGTCAAAAGACTAAGAAATTGATTTTATATGTTTGTTTTTCTACAGATGTGTCCATATGTTTTTGGTTTGGTCCATTTGGAGACTCCAAAAAGGACTTTGGTTACCAGGACTGCATATGAATTTTCAAATTGTTATAACTTGAGAACCCCTTGGTCTATGAACATGATCTTGGTATCTAATGAAAGCTAACAATCTGATGTATCTTGCTATCTATTTGTATTTGATGTCAGTAGTTCAGGCATAACATTATATAAGCATGATCACACAAAAAACATATTTTCTTCTGTTCCGACTAAGATTTTGATAATAAAAGGCAAAAATAGTGCACTTGCAAACTTTTTTATTTGTAAATGATATAAAAATAATAAAAGTAAATTGGGGAAAATACAAAAACACACAAATTCTTGGAAACTATTTACATTCAAGAATGGACCTGACTTACGTCAGTGTCATAAAGGTTCAGCTTACAAATTATTAGCAGTGTGCCATGCATTGTAGCAGTCCCTGCTCACTACAAAGCACAGGCACACATCGCAGGATGAACATTTCACGGTAGTCTTTTGGCGGCAGTGGACACACCTCCTTCGACCTGCGGTGCCATCTGGGCAATAATGTTTATGTGAGGCACCTGGGGGAGGAGGGGGTGGCATTGGCTGAGGTAGTGGACCCAACTGCCTTGAGCTCCAGCACTAGGGTCTCGCGAAAGGTTTTGTGGGAGATTGGCCTTTCCTTTCTGGCAATGGCCCTCTCCTTGAACAAAATAAAGGCATTTACAAAGACAATGTCAATAAAGTGGAACAAGAATGAACAGTACCGCTTCTTGGTCTTGTGCAGGATGCTGTAATATCCAATGAGGGCATCAGAAATATCCACACCACCAATGTTTTTATTGTAGTCCTTGATGGCTGGTGGGATGGAGACATCCTGTAAAGCCCATTGACCATCTGCCCCCTTTATCCGTCTTTGGACCTTGTCGTTTCCATGTGCTGGATGGATAGTGGAGCACAGGAGCACATCCCTGGTGTCTCTCCACTGAATGAACACAACAGGCCCCTTGCAGATCCAACCGATGGAGCCCCGGGGAGCCTTCCTCTCAAGCCCACCTAGCCTGTCTCTTGGGAAGTCAATTTGTTGTTGTCCAATAGTACCACAGGCCCAGATTTTCTTCTTCAGCAGGTCCCGAAAGAGCTCAGGGCTGGTATAAAAGTTGTCCACAAACAATTTGTAACCAGTACCCAACACCCATATGTTGACTAGCTTCATTACTGTGTCATAACTCAGCCCCTTTATAACTGGTGATCCTTTTCCCTCATAGACAAAGAAGTCCCAGGTGTAACCATTGGTGGAATCCACCGGCATAAACAGCTTGTACCCCCACTTCACAGGCTTGTTCTTCATATACTGGCAGAGTCCACTGCGGGCCTTTGATGCTACCATCCTTTCATCAATGGCAATGCATTGGTTTGGATGGTAGTTGGCCATGTATGCCTGCCTTATGTCCTGGTACAACGGCTAAATGTCTGCAAGCCTGTCGTACCCAGGGGTGCCTCTCCTTTAATTGTTGGCAGCATCGAGATCAGGGTCACTGAGGTGGATGGCGCGAGATATGGCTCTGAACCTGCGCCCCGACATCACACTTGATGGAAAAGAAGAGGCGTAGAGCTCCGATCTTTTCCAGTAGTCGTTGAGGGTTGGTGTTTCAATCAGTCCCCTGTAAATAATCATTGTCAAGTACAACATCAAGTCTACCATTGTGATCTGCTGAAATTTGTCCAGGTGGTCTTTTTCTCAAATTGTGTTGCTGTTGTCCAGAATTGTTTGCAGTATGCTCCTTGTCCTAAACAATTGAAAGAGGTGGAGTACCGAGTACTGTAGAGTACCCATAAGCTGGTTACCGGGTGTGCGCAATGGCCGAAATATTGGCTGCTGTGGAGTGACGTCCAGCACATCGGTGCCTTGCCATGGAACTTCCAGAGGCTGTTGTGAAGTGCTCCTTCCTCTTGCTCTTCCTCTTAAACCACCTCTGGCTCTTCCTCTTCCCCATCTTGCAGGCCGTTTAGAGGTATAGGGTTGGGGTTCCAGCTCCTCCTCCTCAACAACAGGAGATCCTGGGGTCGTCCTGGGCCTCTTCACCTCTGGGTCCCATTCTGAATCAGATGTCTCTGACTCTCTGAAACAAAGAAGTGAATTGATTAAAACATCTCACACCTCATTTATACACAGTAAAAAAAAACACTCCCCAGGTACATCCCATCCCCCACCAGATTACACCCACTGCCTTTCCTTTATTTTTTTATTTCACACCTCCACATGCACTCATAAAAGCACCCCTCCCAGCAAACAAAGTTTCTGTATAACTGTGAGACAAAATTCAAGATGCAATTTATTCTTTCATATCTACAATTTCCCACACAGACATGCTCGACCACAAGCACACAGATGCACACAAACGCACACAAACGCAAACACACAAAGCAACACCCCTCCCCTTGCTTACAAACTCCGACCAAAATTAGTTTTCAAAAAATACCTACTCAAATAATGATATAATAACGTATATAATGTATGATTATGTAATAATGTATGTAATAAATACTCTCTGATAAAGTAATCAATACATTATGTATAAACTTACAATTCAAGATCTGGGTCCCTTCCGTCCAGAAAATCCCTTTCCATTTCAGAGTCCATGGAAACTTCACTTTCCGACGATGGTCTTTCGACCAAAATAGCAGCTGCCTCCTCCGCCGTGAACCACTTCTTCCCTCCAAACATCTTTATAAGAGTGTAATTATCTTTCCAGCTAGTAAATAAATCAATAAAAAGTCGCTCTGTTTACAAAAAATACGCACACCAATGCTCTACAATGGATGTCTGCGAGAGCTAACGGTTTACGCACAGACTTTATAGCCATTACGCACGGCTATACTAGGTCTTACCCTACTCCAATGGCATATTACCTTATATCGTTGGATTCATCTCTTCATAGGCTAAGGAGCTAGGAGGGTCTCGTAACATGACTTTGCTACTGGTTGAAATAACTGTTGATCAAAACGAGGGTGGTCCAAATCGAATGCCCAGACATTGGATTACAAGCTGTCCATCTCTGCATCCCGGGAACAGATTGGCTCATGAGAGGTCTTGTTTGATCCGTAAGACTTTGAAGAACAACATGACACACATTTAGACTTAGGCTTCTAGCTTGAGGAAGCAGGATGGAAAATATGTGCGGAGGTGAACTTTTTACCGTGTTTACGTTGTAATTTGGTCAGAAACTTAAAGATTGTGAGACAAACAGCTAGATTTGGACAAAACGAATTGGATATTACTTTTCCTTGGACTCTTGGAAAACAGAATTTGACAATGTCGCCGAACTGGATAAAGGGAACAATGTAAAGGTAAGGTAGCACACTTTGTTTGCTGCTGTCCTTATCAGCGTTGTGACAAATTGATTGCAATTATTTATGTCTTTATATCATGGTGTGTTTTGAAAGTGATCTTATCCAAATCCTGAGAGTCTAAGCTTTCAGGCAATATGCCACGTGCGTATATTTGAAGTCTTACTGCAAGCTACAACAACCTTTTAAGTAACGTTCCATTTTCTATCCCGTTAGCGGGACTGGGTTAGCAAGCACGTTAAAAGAAGGGAAACTGTCAATGGTGCTAAGCCACTTGACACAAAGAATGGGGAAACTGTCAATGGTGTTTGAACACAAGAGGAACTGTCCATTGTGCTAAAACACTTTCCACTAAAACAGAGAGGGAACTGTCCATGGTGCTACAACACTTTACACTTAAACATAGATGGAATTGTCCATGGTGGTACAACACTTTCCACTAAAACACAGAGGGAACTGTCCATGATGGTAGAACACTTTCCATTAAAACAGAGGAGGGAACTGTCCATGGTGGTACAACACTTTCCACTAAAACAGAGGGAACTGTCCATGGTGCTCAAACACAGGGGGAACTGTCCTAGTGGGAGAACACTTGACAAATAATGGGGGGACTGTCCATGGTGCACAAAAACAGGGAATTGTCCATGATGCTAAAACACAAAGGAAACTGTCTATGTTTTCTAAATAACTTTACTCTAAAATACAGGGAGAACTGTCCTTGATGCTCAAACATAAGGGCAACTGTCCATGGTGCTTAAAAACAGGGGAGTGTCTATGGTCCTAAAATTGGGAACATTCCATAATGTTAAAATATGTAAACTAAAACACAAGTACGACTGTTCAAAGTGATTTAACACAGCAGGAACTAGTAATGGTGCTAAGATTTTCACACAAAAACACCGAGGGAACTGTCCATGGTGATAAACCACCAAGGGAACTGTCCATGGTGCTAAAACCCAGGGGGAACTATCCATGGTGCTAAAACACAGAGGAAACTGTCCATGGTGATAAACCACTTGACATTAAAAGAGAAAAATTTCCATGAGGATAAAATACAAGGAGAACTGTCCATGGTGCTTTAATGCAAGAGGAACTTTATATGGTTCCAAAACACTTTCCTCAAAACACAGGGGGGCGGTCCATGGTGCTAAAACACAGCCTAGACAGTGACCAGGTCCAAAGCAACTACTAAAACATGGGGGGCTGTACATGGTGCTTAAACACCAAGGGAACTGTCCATGGTGCTAAACCACCAAGGGAACTGTCCATGGTGCTAAAACACAAGGGGAGCTGTCCATGGTGATAAACCACCGAGGTAACTGTCCATGGTGCTAAAACACAAGGGGAGCTGTCCATGGTGATAAACCACCAAGGGAACTGTCCATGGTGCTAAAATAAAGGGGGAACTGTCCATGGTGATAAAACACAGGGGGAACTGTCTATGGTGATAAAACACAGGGGGAACTGTCCATGTTTCTAAACCACCAAGGTAACTGTCCATGGTGCTAAAATAAAGGGGGAACTGTCCATGGTGCTTAAACACAGGGGGAACTGTCCATGGTGATAAACCACTTGACACTAGAAGACAGGAAAATTTTCACAATGATTAAATACAGGGAGAACTCTCCATGGAGCTTAAATGCAAGAGGAACTTTCTATGGTTCTAAAACACTTTCCACCAAAACACAAGGGGCTGACCATTGTGCTAAAACACAGCCTAGACAGTGACCATGTCTAACCCTAAATACTTAAACACGGGGGCTGTACATGGTACTTAAACACAGGGGACTGTCCATAGTGCTAAAACGGGGAACTTCCCATGGTACTAATATATTTTAGCTAAAACACAAGAAGAACTGTCCAAGGTGATTTAACAGCGGGAACAAGAAATGGTGCTAATATTTTGACACAAAAACACGGGAAACTGTCCATGGTACGTAAACACAGGGGGAACTGTCCATGGTGCGCAAACACAGGGGGAACTGTCCATGGTGCTCAAACACTTTCCACTATAACAAAAAGGGAACTGTCCATGGTGCTACAACCCTTTCCACTAAAACACAGGGAACTGTCCATGGTGGTAGAACACTTTCCACTAAAACAAAGGAAACTCCATGTTTTCTAAGCAACTTGACTCTATAAGACAGGGGGAACTGTCAGTGGTGCTAAAACATAAGGGCAACTGTCCATGGTGCTTAAAATCAGGGGCGTGTCCATTGTCTAAAAAATGGGGAACTTTCGATAATGTTAAAATATTTAAACTAAAATGCATGTAAAACTGTTCAAATTTAACACAGCAGGAAGTAGCAATGGTGCTAAGATTTTGACACAAAAACACAGGGGGAACTGTCCATGGTGCTCAAACACAGGGGGAACTGTCCATGGTGCTCAAACACAGGGGAACTGTCCATGGTGCTCAAACACAGGGGGAACTGTCCATGGTGCTCAAACACGGGGAACTTTCCATGGTGCTCAAACACAGGGGGAACTGTCCATGGTGCTACAACACTTCAACTAAAACAGAGGGAACTGTCCATGGTGGTAGAACACTTTCCACTAAAACACAAAGGAAACTGCCCATGTTTTCTAAGCAACTTGTCTCTAAAACACAGGGGGAACTGTCCATGGTGCTCAAACACAGGGGGAACTGTCCATGGTGCTCAAACACTTTCCACTATAACAAAAAGGGAACTGTCCATGGTGCTACAACCCTTTCCACTAAAACAGAGGGAACTGTCCATGGTGGTAGAACACTTTCCACTAAAACAAAGGAAACTCCATATTTTCTAAGCAACTTGACTCTAAAAGACAGGGGGAACTGTCCATGGTGCTAAAACATAAAGGCAACTGTCCATGGTGCTTAAAAAAAAGGGTGTGTCCATGGTCCTAAAACGGGGAATTTACAATAATGTTAAAATATTTAAACTGAAATGCATGTAAAACTGTTCAAGGTAATTTAACACAGCGGGAAGTAGCAATGGTGCTAGATTTTGACACAAAAACACAGGGGGAACTACCCATGGTGCTCAAACACGGGGGGAACTGTCCATGGTGCTCAAACACGGGGGGAACTGTCTATGGTGCTCAAACACAAGGGGTACTGTCCATGGTGCTCAAACACAGGGGGAACTGTCCATGGTGATAAAACACCGAAGAAACTGTCCATGGTGATAAACCACTTGACACTAAAAGACAGGAAAGATTTCCGTGAGGATAAAATACAAGGAGAACTGTCCATGGTGCTTAAATGCAAGAGGAACTTTATATGGTTCCAAAACACTTTCCTCAAAACACAGGGGGGCGGTCCATGGTGCTAAAACACAGCTTTGACAGTGACCAGGTCCAAAGCAACTACTAAAACATGGGGGGCTGTACATGGTGCTTAAACACCAGGGGAACTGTCCATGGTGCTAAAACACAAGGGGAGCTGTCCATGGTGATAAACCACCGAGGGAACTGTCCATGGTTCTAAAACACCAAGGGAACTGTCCATGGTGATAAAACACAGGGGGAACTGTCCATGGTGCTCAAACACTTTCCACTATAACAAAAAGGGAACTGTCCATGGTGCTACAACCCTTTCCACTAAAACAGAGGGAACTGTCCATGGTGGTAGAACACTTTCCACTAAAACAGAGGGAACTGTCCATGGTGGTAGAACACTTTCCACTAAAACACAAAGGAAACTGTCCATGTTTTTTAAGCAACTTGACTCTAAAAGACAGGGGGAGCTTTCAGTGGTGCTAAAACATAAGGGCAACTGTCCATGGTGCTTAAAAACAGGGGCGTGTCCATGGTCCTAAAAATGGGGAACTTTCGATAATGTTAAAATATTTAAACTAAAATGCATGTAAAACTGTTCAAGGTAATTTAACACAGCAGGAAGTAGCATTGGTGCTAAGATTTTGACACAAAAACACAGGGGGAACTGTCCATGGTGATAAAACACCGAAGAAACTTTCCATGGTGATAAACCACTTGACACTAAAAGACAGGAAAGATTTCCGTGAGGATAAAATACAAGGAGAACTGTCCATGGTGCTTAAATGCAAGAGGAACTTTATATGGTTCCAAAACACTTTCCTCAAAACACAGGGGGCGGTCCATGGTGCTAAAACACAGCCTAGACAGTGACCAGGTCCAAAGCAACTACTAAAACATGGGGGGCTGTACATGGTGCTTAACACCAAGGGAACTGTCCATGGTGCTAAACCACCAAGGGAACTGTCCATGGTGCTAAACCACAAAGGGAACTGTCCATTGTGCTAAAACACAAGGGGAGCTGTCCATGGTGATAAACCACCGAGGGAACTGTCCATGGTTCTAAACCACCAAGGGAACTGTCCATGGTGCTAAAATAAAGGGGGAACTGTCCATGGTGCTCAAACACAGGGGGAACTGTCCATGGTGATAAACCACTTGACACTAGAAGACAGGATAATTTCCACGATGATTAAACACAGGGAGAACTGTCCATGGAGCTTAAATGCAAGAGGAACTTTCTATGGTTCTAAAACACTTTCCACCAAAACACAAGGGGCTGACCATTGTGCTAAAACACAGCCTAGACAGTGACCGGGGGCCTGTTGCACGAAACTAGGATAAGGGATTAAGCCGGGATATTCAAGTTATCCTGGATGAATTTAGCTTGGACTCTGTTGCACGAAACCAGATGAATTAAGCCCAGCCAAGTAACCATGGAGATTTATTCTTTGCGGCTAGCCTGGTCCAGAGCAGGCTAACAGCCAGGCTAAGATTAATCCTGGAGTCTCATGTTCAAATCAGCTGCGGCTCTGATCCAAAATAACGTGTTTAACAGTTTATTCCGTTGTCTCTGCATTGTGTTCTGCTTTATTTTTATTAACATGCATTAGCCTACTTGTCACTATTGTTGTCGCGAGTTGATTTAAACACTACTACAGCTGTTTAGATGTTAGGAATGGTTGCACTGGCACCCTGATGCGGAGTGGGACTTTTCCCGGTGGGACGGTACTATGTCGAGGCTGCCTGGCGTGCGGCCGGTGCCCGGTGGCCGGTGGCCGCCGCGTCCCGGTGGCTGCTGCCCGGTGGCTGCTGGCCCGGTGGCCGGTGGCCGCCGCTGCCCGGTGGCCGCTGCCCGGTGGCCGGTGGCTGCTGCCCGGTGCCTGGTGGCCGGTGGCCAGTGGCTATTGCCTACCAGCAGACTTGCGAGTTGTGTCAGTGTCCACTCTCTCTGTAAAAGTAGAGATGAGCAGCGCAGCGTCCGTGGTCTCAGCTTCAGGTTTCTACAGGACGCGCTCCGGAGATTAAGTGTGACGATATTAATGTAGCGATATTCCAGATGATATTAATGTAGCGATATTCCAGATGATATTAATGTAGCGATGTTCCAGATGATATTAATGTAGCGATGTTCCCAGATGATAATAATGGCAGACTGGTCAGAGACCAATACATTCATGATTTATTTTCTTGTTCCTTGTCCTTCTCTAATAAAGGGTAGTTTGTGTTACTCCTTAATAAGTGGGCCTAATGTTTTTTGATATACCTTACATTGGTTTCATAACCTTCCTAATAAGTCTCACATCACCGGTATAATAACGTGGTCTATATACAGCACGTATGTAGTGGAGTTATCATTCATCACACTGGGAACACCACAACGCTTCTTCATCTTTTTATTCTGGTGCGGTCACTTGTCAGAAGAATAAAAAAACATGAATATTGTTTTACATATGCTCACAGCGTGTATTGAAGTCATTTACTTTTTTTCTAGTTGTCCCTTTCTGATTGTTCTATATGAACAGTAATTGTATAAATAATTAGATATAGATTATAGAGATTTGTGCATGGTTGTAAAAGATGTTCTCACGTTGTGAATAAGGGTTTGAAAGTAAGCCTAAAGTCCGTAGGGTCCATTTCCCGAGGAACATTAGTTCCCTCTTCTCACTTTTGAGGCAAAGTAGATATTTTTAAACCCCCCCACATATTCAGTCGGGTCCGCTATGTCGGGCTTTTTTTCTCCGTTTGATAAGAGCCGTATTTCCCTTTTTCCATATTCTTCCCCTCCTCGTTACTTTCCATTAGAAGATGCTGCTCATTGGGTGAAACATTTGGCGCATGCGTCTTCTCATCTCTGCATCAGTAAATCTGTGATCGATAACGTGGTCTATTTGGGAAAGCCGTGAACGTGCACTTATCCTGGCTATCTACCCCTGGCTTGACATAGCTCCACCTGTTCATCCTGGCTCGGCAAACGTGTAACCGATTAAGCCACTATGAGCAGGTCACACTAGGTCAAGCCGCGCTTTATCACTTATCCTGGATATCTTTATTCTACTTTCGTGCAACAGGCCCTAGGTCTAACCCTAAATACTTAAACACAGGGGCTGTACATGGTACTTAAACACAGGGGACTGTCCATGGTACTAATATATTTTAGCTAAAACACAAGTAGAACTGTCCAAAGTGATTTAACAGCGGGAACAAGAAATGGTGCTAATATTTTGACACAAAAACACGGGAAACTGTCCATGGTGCGCAAACACGGGGAACTGTCCATGGTGCTCAAACACAGGGGGAACTGTCCATGGTGCTCAAACACAGGGGGAACTGTCCATGGTGCTACAACACTTCCACTAAAACAGAGGGAACTGTCCATGGTGGTAGAACACTTTCCACTAAAACACAAGGAAACTGCCATGTTTTCTAAGCAACTTGACTCTAAAAGACAGGGGGAACTGTCAGTGGTGCTAAAACATAAGGCAACTGTCCATGGTGCTTATAAACAGAGGCGTGTCCATGGTCCTAAAATTGGGAACTTTCGATAATGTTAAAATATTAAACTAAATGCATGTAAAACTGTTCAAGGTAATTTAACACAGCGGGAAGTAGCAATGGTGCTAAGATTTTGACACAAAAACAGGGGAACTGTCCATGGTGCGCAAACACGGGGGGTCCATTGCTCAAACACAGGGAACTGTCCATGGTGCTCAAACACAGGGGAACTGTCCATGGTGCTACAACACTTTCCACTAAAACAAAAAGGGAACTTTCCATGGTGCTACAGCCCTTTCCACTAAAACAGAGGGAACTGTCCATGGTGGTAGAACACTTTCCACTAAAACACAAAGGAAACTGCCCATGTTTTCTAAGCAACTTGACTCTAAAAGACAGGGGGGAACTGTCAGTGGTGCTAAAACATAAGGGCAACTGTCCATGGTGCTTATAAACAGAGGCGTGTCCATGGTCCTAAAATGGGGAACTTTCGATAATGTTAAAATATTTAAACTAAAATGCATGTAAAACTGTTCAAGGTAATTTAACACAGCGGGAAGTAGCAATGGTGCTAAGATTTTGACACAAAAACACAGGGGGAACTGTCCATGGTGCGCAAACACGGGGGGAACTGTCCATGGTGCTCAAACACAGGGGGAACTGTCCATGGTGCTCAAACACAGGGGGAACTGTCCATGGTGCTCAAACACAGGGGGAACTGTCCATGGTGCTACAACACTTTCCACTAAAACAAAAAGGGAGCTTTCCATGGTGCTACAACACTTTCCACTAAAACAAAAAGGGAACTTTCCATGGTGCTACAACCCTTTCCACTAAAACAGAGGGAACTGTCCATGGTGGTAGAACACTTTCCACTAAAACACAAAAGGAAACTGTCCATGTTTTCTAAGCAACTTGACTCTAAAAGACAGGGGGAACTGTCAATGGTGCTAAAACATAAGGGCAACTGTCCATGGTGCTTAAAAACAAGGGCGTGTCCATGGTCCTAAAACAGGGAATTTTCGATAATGTTAAAATATTTAAACTAAAATGCATGTAAAACTGTTCAAGGTAATTTAACACAGCGGGAAGTAGCAATGGTGCTAAGATTTTGACACAAAAACACAGGGGGAACTGCCCATGGTGCTCAAACACGGGGGGAACTGTCCATGGTGCTAAAACACAGGGGGAACTGTCCAGGGTGATAAACCACCAAGGAAACTGTCCATGGTGATAAAACACCGACGAAACTGTCCATGGTGATAAACCACTTGACACTAAAAGACGGGAAAAATTCCCATGAGGATAAAATACAGGGAGAACTGTCTATGGTGCTTAAATGCAAGAGAAACTATATGGTTTCAAAACACTTTCCTCAAAACACAGGGGGCTGTCCATGGTGCTAAAACACAGCCTAGACAGTGACCAGGTCTAAAGCAACTACTAAAACATGGGGGGGCTGTACATGGTGCTTAAACACAGGGGACTGTCCATGGTGCTAAAACGGGGAACTTCCCATGGTCCTAAAATATTTAAGTTAAAACACAAGTAGACCTGTCCAAAGTGATTTAACATGCGGGAACAAGCAATGGTGCTAACATTTTGACACAAAAACACGGGGGGAACTGTCCATGGTGCGCAAACAGGGGAAACTGTCCATGGTGCGCAAACAGGGGAAACTGTCCATGGTGCTCCAACAGGGGAAACTGTCCATGGTGCGCAAACACAGGGGGAACTGTCCATGGTGCTCCAACAGGGGGAACTGTCCATGGTGATAAACCACTTGACACTAAAAGACAGGAAAATTTCCACGATGATAAAATACAGGGAGAAATGTCCATTGGGCTTAAATGCAAGAGGAACTTTCTATGGTTCTAAAACACTTTCCACCAAAACACAAGGGGCTGACCATGGTGCTAAAACACAGCCTAGACAGTGACCAGGTCTAACCCTAACTACTAAAACATGGGGGGCTGTACATGGTGCTGAAACAGAGCCTAGACAATGACCAGGTCTAACCTTAACTACTAAAACACGGGGGCTGTCCATGGTGCTGAAACAGAGCCTAGACAGTGACCAGGTCTAAAGCAACTACTAAAACATGGGGGGGCTGCCAATGGCTCTGAAAAAAGCCATCTAACTAAAACACACGGGGGACTGTCCATGGCGCTAAAACTTATTTGGTAACTTTACTTTTATTCCTTACATTTTAACAAGAATATTGGTACTTTCTACTCCTTATGTTTTACAAAAGTGGCTCGTTACTTTAGTCCTAAAGGTTGTCTATCAGGTGTGACTGAGTGCATGTCGGAGAATAGCGCCTCACACCGCGAGAGGGTACGCACGCCACATGGAGAAGAAAGTGAGAGAAAAGAAAGAGACTAGCTTCTGCAGGAATGAGCAAAAGCTTTCAGTCTGAAGTAGAAAGTGTGTGCAATGTAGAGATGTAGCATCCAAAAGTTGTGTTCATGTAAAATACAGCACAAGTGCAAACCATAATATCTAGGAATGTCCTGTTGGCACTCTGACCAGCTACCGGTCCCCCTACCCACATCCAACTTCATCCCTTAATCCTGATCAATTTGTTTTACTATGAACGTGTAAAGGAACAAATACCAACAAAAAGCATAACTTAAGCACAACAGTCAGAACAATAATTACTTACATAATTACAATTTGGCACATCTTAACTAAAGCACATGTGTCACGGTAGCCACGATAGGTTCTGCACGGCAGCCAAGAACACAAATACTTAATGACAACAAAAATGGCACTTTTAGTAGATCTACCTCAAAAATAAATTATTGCACCCACATTGATCAAAGCTGATGAACAGAGATGATAGTAATGACACAGCAGCCATGAGAGAGATGATCAAAGACAGGAAGGCACAGCGGCAACAAATAGAAGAAAAAGGTATCATGTTTTAGAAGAAAGAGAAATATAGCTTCTAGTAGTAGATGTGTGTTAATGTAACAGCAGCATAGAAGAGAAAGATAGAGCACAGTGGAAAATAACAAATACTTAAAATAATAATGGCACTTACTTTTAGTAGATCTACCTGAAAAAAAACACAGTACCAACATTGATCCAAGCTGATGAACAGATGGAAGCAGAGAGAAGAAAGATGGTGATGAACAGATGGAAGATAGATGGTGATGAACAGAGAGAAGATAGATGGTGATGAACAGAGAGAAGATAGATGGTGATGAACAGAGAGAAGATAGATGGTGATGAACAGATGGAAGATAGATGGTGATGAACAGAGAGAAGATAGATGGTGATGAACAGATGGAAGATAGATGGTGATGAACAGAGAGAAGATAGATGGTGATGAACAGAGAGAAGATAGATGGTGATGAACAGAGGAAGATAGATGGTGATGAACAGAGAGAAGATAGATGGTGATGAACAGAGAGAAGATAGATGGTGATGAACAGAGAGAAGATAGATGGTGATGAACAGAGAGAAGATAGATGGTGATGAAAAGATAGAAGATAGATGGTGATGAACAGATAGAAGATAGATGGTGATGAACAGAGAAGATAGATGGTGATGAACAGAGAGAAGATAGATGGTGATGAACAGAGAGAAGATAGATGGTGATGAACAGAGAGAAGATAGATGGTGATGAAAAGATGGAAACAGAGAGAAGATAGATGGTGATGAACAGAGAAGATAGATGGTGATGAACAGATAGAAGATAGATGGTGATGAACAGATAGAAGATAGATGGTGATGAACAGAGAGAAGATAGATGGTGATGAACAGAGAGAAGATAGATGGTGATGAACAGAGATGATAGATGGTGATGAAAAGATAGATGGTGATGAACAGAGAGAAGATAGATGGTGATGAACAGAGAGAAGATAGATGGTGATGAACAGAGAGAAGATAGATGGTGATGAACAGATGGAAGCAGAGAGAAGATAGATGGTGATGAACAGAGAGAAGATAGATGGTGATGAACAGAGAGAAGATAGATGGTGATGAACAGAGAGAAGATAGATGGTGATGAACAGAGAGAAGATAGATGGTGATGAACAGAGAGAAGATAGATGGTGATGAACAGAGAGAAGATAGATGGTGATGAACAGACGGAAACAGAGAGATGATAGATGGTGATGAACAGACAAAAACAGAGAGAAGATAGATGGTGATGAACAGAGAGAAGATAGATGGTGATGAACAGACGGAAACAGAGAGAAGATGGATGTGATGAACAGAGAAGAGATGATGATGAACAGAGAGAAGCAGAGAGAAGATAGATGGTGATGAACAGACAAAAACAGAGAAGATAGATGGTGATGAACATATAGAAGATAGATGGTGATGAACAGAGAGAAGATAGACAGAGAGAGAGAGAGAGAGAGAGAGATGGCACGGCGGCTAATAACAAATGGCACTTACTTTTAGTAGATCTACCTGAAAAAAAAACAGCACCAACATTGATCCAAGCTGATGAACAGAAACATGAAAGATAATGATGGCACGGCGGCCATGACAGAGATAATGTGAGATAGGAAGGCACGGCGGCCATGACAGAGATAATGTGAGATAGGAAGGCACGGCGGCCATGACAGAGATAATCAGAGATAGGAAGGCACGGCGGCCATGACAGAGATAATCAGAGATAGGAAGGCACGGCGGCCATGACAGAGATAATCAGAGATAGGAAGGCACGGCGGCCATGACAGAGATAATGTGAGATAGGAGGCACGGCGGCCATGACAGAGAATCAGAGATAGGAAGGCACGGCAGCCATGACAGAGATAATCAGAGATAGGAAGGCACGGCGGCCATGACAGATAATCAGAGATAGGAAGGCACGGCGGCCATGACAGAGATAATGTGAGATAGGAAGGCACGGCGGCCATGACAGAGATAATGTGAGATAGGAAGGCACGGCGGCCATGACAGAGATAATCTGAGATAGGAAGGCACGGCGGCCATGACAGAGATAATCAGAGATAGGAAGGCACGGCGCCATGACAGATAATCAGAGATAGGAAGGCACGGCGGCCATGACAGAGATAATCAGAGATAGGAAGGCACGGCGGCCATGACAGATAACATCCAAAAGATGTGTTAAAGTAACACAGAACAGCAAAGAGAGAGATAGTGAGATTGAGAGATAGAAAGAGAGAGAACGGGAGGGGAGAGAGGAGATAAAGCGAGAGTGAGAAAGTGAGAGAGAGAAAGCAGGGCTCCAGACTAACTTCTTCACTAGGAGCACATTGGCCCCCAACACTAAAGAAACTAAAATAAAACTGCTCCCAAATTATTCATTTCTTAATCACTGTAACTTTTATTCTTGTATGTGGATATTGTTTTAGCCTGTTTTATATTCCTCATGACCGTTATTAATGGTACTTTAATGTTTTTCCATGTTTAATGGACACAAAATGCAACCATATGGTTGCCGTCTGGACCCCTGGAGAGAGAGTGAGAGAGAGAATGAGTAAGAGGGAGAAAAAGACTGAGAACAAGAGTGATAGATAGATAGATAGATAGATAGATAGATAAATAGATAGATAGCACAGTGGCTAACTCAGAAAACAATAAAGAGAATAAAAATGAAACTTACTTTTGTAGATCTACCTGAAATACAACCAAGAGGAGACATGATCAGATATGGTTTCATAAAAACTAGAAGAGACATGATCAGATATGGTTTCATAAAACTAGAAGAGACATGATCAGATATGGTTTCATAAAAACTAGAAGAGACATGATCAGATATGGTTTCATAAAAACTAGAAGAGACATGATCAGATATGGTTTCATTAAAACTAGAAGAGACATGATCAGATATGGTTTCATTAAAACTAGAAGAGACATGATCAGATATGGTTTCATTAAAACTAGAAGAGACATGATCAGATATGGTTTCATTAAAACTAGAAGAGACATGATCAGATATGGTTTCATTAAAACTAGAAGAGACATGATCAGATATGGTTTCATTAAAACTAGAAGAGACATGATCAGATATGGTTTCATTAAAACTAGAAGAGACATGATCGATATGGTTTCATTAAAACTAGAAAGACATGATCAGATATGGTTTCATTAAAACTAGAAGAGACATGATCAGATATGGTTTCATTAAAACTAGAAGAGACATGATCAGATATGGTTTCATTAAAACTAGAAGAGACATGATCAGATATGGTTTCATTAAAAAGAAATATGATCAGCTGAAGTCTTCTTACCTGATGAGAGAATTAATGAATCCCATCCTGTTGTCTGTTGATCTTCTATCAGACCGGGTTAGTGTTCTTCTTCTTCTGTGGGATTCAACAACACAAACACATTACATACATAAACATAACTGACCACAGCTGAGATAGATATAGATATATATAGATCTATATATAGCCTATACACTGTTAACTTAGTAATCAGAAGGAAATAAACTGATAGATATATCTCTCTAAGGACTTTATCTATAACACGTTGTTCTAGTCGTAACGACGACTCAAAACTCTTTTCCACCATCACACACATTCATACACTGTTAACAAGGTGCCACCTGCTCATCAGATACACACACACACACACACACACACACACACACACACACACACAGATACATACACCAACACAGACACTCAGACTAGGGCTGCACAATTAATCAAATTTTAATCGCGATCACGATTTTGACTTCCCACGATCAAATTTTCGTGATCGAGCAATTATTTTTTTAAAGCGTCATTTCATAGAACGCTCCGTTTTTTTTTGCATAGCCCATTTGCCGCTACTACCGTCTGCTCATGAGCCAGTCAGTTGTTCCTGCACCGTGCAGCTTAGTTTCTAGATGGAGACAGTCCCAGAGGACAGAGTAACGGGAGGAAAACTCAACAGAGCAGTCGGTTATACGTTGGTCCTTAGCTTTACCAGTTTACCAGTAAACGCAACACTTTGTCCCGTTTGTTGTTTTTCAGAGAACAGCGGTGACCAATGCTAGTCGGTGCTAGTTAGCGTCTGTTAGCTGTTAGCTAATAGCGTCTGTTAGCTGTTAGCTAGTAGCGTCTGTTAGCTGTTAGCTAATAGCGTCTGTTGGCTGTTAGCTAGTAGCGTCTGTTAGCTGTTAGCTAGTAGCGTCTGTTAGCTGTCAGCTAGTAGCGTCTGTTAGCTGTTAGCTAGTAGCGTCTGTTAGCTGTTAGCTAGTAGCGTCTGTTAGCTGTTAGCTAGTAGCGTCTGTTAGCTGTTAGCTATAGCGTCTGTTAGCTGTTAGCTAGTAGCGTCTGTTAGCTGTTAGCTAGTAGCGTCTGTTAGCTGTTAGCTAGTAGCGTCTGTTAGCTGTTAGCTAGTAGCGTCTGTTAGCTGTTAGTTAATACTGTATGTTAGCAGTTAGCTAGTAGCGTCTGTTAGCTGTTAGCTCCTCTAGGACGCACCGGCGCTAATGTCCTCCCATCCGCTGCAATGCTGTTTATATGGATATGGTTTCATTTTGCGTTACGTGACCCATTTCGTCTGTAAAGCCGTGCCTGTGTGGGATCTCTCCTCTCTCTCGTCTACTCTTCACGCAGCCCCGCCACACAGCGCCAGTCCAAACTTCTGACATTTGTCTACAGTTTTAATTTTTTATTAACACAGCTGTACATTGTTAAGTATGAGGGGCAAACCAGTATTTGTACCAGTGTTTCCATGGTAACTCTGCTATCGCAGCCGCCATGGTGAAGAACACAGAAGAAGTTACTGAATGCAACTAACTTCAGTTGGTAGAGTAACAGTGTGTAAGACGGAGCTGCTGGACCTGGACCAGGACCTGGACCTGGCCAGAGATGTGACCCATGGCCAGAATATCATAGTTCATAAAAATGCAGCGCTGTAATGATACAGACATTTCATACACACGCCGTGTGTATGCGCCGTTCGACCCGTGCTGGACCCGTTCATAATGATCAGCTCTCTCTGGGAGTACGTCCATCACCCCACCCCCCCCCCCGTTCATAATGATCAGTCGTCTCTCTGGAGTACGTCCATCACCCCCCCCCCCCCCCCCGTTCATAATGATCAGCCGTCTCTCTGTGAGTACGTCCATCACCCCCCCCCCCCCCTTCATAATGATCAGCCGTCTCTCTGGGAGTACGTCCATCACACTCCCTCTCCAGTTCTAAATAGTCTATGTGACAATACAATTTGTTTTGGTTAAAATCTACAAAATAATCGTGAGAATAATCGCGATCAAAATTTTGATCAAAATAATCGTGATTATCATTTTGGCCATAATCGTGCAGCCCTACCTCAGACACACACACACTCACACAGATACACACACGTGCAAGCAGACAGATACACGCAGACACACACACACACACACACTCACACAGATACACACACACGCGCAAGCAGACAGATACAGGCACAGACACACACACACACACAAAAAGAGACACACAAACATACACACAAGCGGGCAAGCAGACAGATACACGCACAGACACACATACACCAACACACACACTCACAGACACACAAAGACACACTCACACATACATACACCAACACACACACTCACAGACACACAAAGACATACACACTCACACAGATACACACACGTGCAGGCAGACATATACACGCACAGACAAACACACATACACACAAAGACATACACACTCACACAGATACAAACACACACACAGACAGATACATGCACAGAGACACACATACACACAAAGACATACACACTCACACAGATACACACACGTGCAGGCAGACAGATACACGCACAGACAAACACACAGACATACACACTCACACAGATACACACACACACACACACAGATACACGCACAGAGACACACACATACACACAAAGACATACACACTCACACAGATATACACACACACAGACAGATACCCGCACAGTGACACACACACACACACACACACACACACAAAAAGAGACACACAAACATACACACAAGCGGCAAGCAGACAGATACACGCACAGACACATACACCAACCACACCTCACAGACACACAAAGACACACTCACACATACATACACCAACACACACACTCACAGACACACAAAGACATACACACTCACACAGATACACACACGTGCAGGCAGACATATACACTCACAGACAAACACACATACACACAAGACATACACACTCACACAGATACAAACACAACACACAGACAGATACATGCACAGAGACACACATACACACAAAGACATACACACTCACACAGATACACACACGTGCAGGCAGACAGATACCGCACAGACAAACACACAGACATACACACTCACACAGATACACACACACACACACACAGATACACGCACAGAGACAACACACATACCACAAAGACATACACACTCACACAGATATACACACACACAGACAGATACCCGCACAGTGACACACACCACACACACACACACACACACACACAAAAAGAGACACACAAACATACACACAAGCGGGCAAGCAGACAGATACACGCACAGACACACATACACCAACACACACACTCACAGACACACAAAGACACACTCACACATACATACACCAAACACACACACTCACAGACACACAAAGACATACACACTCACACAGATACACACACGTGCAGGCAGACATATACAGCACAGACAAACACACATACACACAAAGACCATACACACTCACACAGATACAAACACACACAGACAGATACATGCACAGAGACACACATACACACAAAGACTACCCACTCACACAGATACACACACGTGCAGGCAGACAGATACACGCACAGACAAACACACAGACATACACACTCACACAGATACACACCACACACCACAGATACACGCACAGAGACACACACATACACACAAAGACATACACACTCACACAGATATACACACACAGACAGATACCCGCACAGTGACACACACACACACACACACACACACACACACACAACCACACACACACACACACACACAAAAAGAGACACACAAACATACACACAGCGGGCAAGCAGACAGATACACACAGACACACATACACCAACACACACACTCACAGACACACAAAGACACACTCACACATACATACACCAACACACACACTCACAGACACAAAGACATACACACTCACACAGATACACACACGTGCAGGCAGACATATACACGCACAGACAAACACACATACACACAAAGACATACACACTCACACAGATACACACACGTGCAGGCAGACAGATACACGCACAGACAAACACACAGACATACACACTCACACAGATACACACACACACACACAAGATACACGCACAGAGACACACACATACACACAAAGACATACACACTCACACAGATATACACACACACAGACAGATACCCGCACAGTGACACACACATACACCGACTCACACACACTCACCGACACACGCCAACAGACAGATACACGCACAGACACACAAACAAGAACAGACACACACACACACACACACACACACACACACACACCACACACAGATACACGCACAGAGAAACAGACACACGTACGTACCGACGGAGCAGAGAGGCGGAGGACGGTTCAGGTTGGCTAACGGTTGGCTAACGGTAACTAACGGCTCTAACGGAGACTAACGGTTTAACGGCTCTACTGGTACTAACGGCGGGGGGGGGGCATGTCGCCTGCATCATTAGATTAAAAAAGAAAAAACCCTAAGCCCGGAAACAGCTTGCAAACGTTACATTTCAAAAAAGCAACAGCCAATCACAATTGGCCATGCTAAATTTAAAAATAAAGTCTAAATTATTCATTAAAAAATCTAATTTATAATAAAAAGTATTTGTAAGTGAAGTTAACATGGAGAAGGAAGAGTTTTGTCCTCTTGGTTGAGTAACTGGACGGTCACTTAAACGGTTAATCCGCTAATTGAAATGCCCGCGTTCACTCGGCGGTGAAAACACACTCTCTTTGAAGTTTCTTTGAAGTCGACACAAACACACAAAACTCACCGAAACGTCTCCGTTTCTGCCTCCAGACTTTCACCGAAACATCTCCGTTAGTACCTCCACAGCTCCAGCGATTAGAGGCTCCTTCTGGTCCGAGAACACGGTGATTTAGGGAGGGAGAATACGCTGCCTGAATCGCGGCCGTTTCACCTTCAAATTCCGCGGGTCTGAAGTTACAGGAGCCTAGAAGGGCGGGGCTATATAAAGGAGGGGCGGGGCGTATAAAGGAAACTACGGAGGCCCAGAGGGGGCGGGGCGATATACAGAATGTGACTAACACATGTTTTAAAAATGCTGTTTAGAAATATGTTATATAAAATATGTTATACGTATTATTGTAGGTAATTAATGAGTTAATTTAAACAGAACTTCTAACCTTTACCTGTGTCTTTAATATTAAGTTAAAATAAAAATAAAAGTGTCTCTTTTAACAACAGTCACAACGAGCTGTAAACAGGAAACATTCACTAAAACAATCTTTATTCAAATTAATTCATAACAATAATAACCACTAATGATATTATTACAGTTACAAGTTTACAGTTACAGTTACAGTTACACAATACTTATGTATAAGTATATATATATTTATATAAATATATATATGTATGTATATATATATATCAATAAATAAATATATATATATATAAAGAAATATCTATATATATGAAGAATAGAAGAGAACTATAGTAGAATAGAAGAGAACTAAAACAGGCATCCTGGAGAGAGCTCTAACATTTAAATATAACCTGCAGTAACACAGACATCCTGGAGAGAGCTCTAACATTTAAATATAACCTGCAGTAACACAGGCATCCTGCAGAGAGCTCTAACATTTAAATATAACCTGCAGTAACACAGGCATCCTGCAGAGAGCTCTAACATTTAAATATAACCTGCAGTAACACAGACATCCTGGAGAGAGCTCTAACATTTAAATATAACATGAAGTAACACAGACATCCTGCAGAGAGCTCTAACATTTAAATATAACCTGCAGTAACACAGACATCCTGCAGAGAGCTCTAACATTTAAATATAACCTGCAGTAACACAGGCATCCTGCAGAGAGCTCTAACATTTAAATATAACCTGCAGTAACACAGGCATCCTGCAGAGAGCTCTAACATTTAAATATAACCTGCAGTAACACAGACATCCTGCAGAGAGCTCTAACATTTAAATATAACCTGCAGTAACACAGGCATCCTGCAGAGAGCTCTAACATTTAAATATAACCTGCAGTAACACAGACATCCTGGAGAGAGCTCTAACATTTAAATATAACCTGCAGTAACACAGACATCCTGGAGAGAGCTCTAACATTTAAATATAACCTGCAGTAACACAGACATCCTGCAGAGAGCTCTAACATTTAAATATAACATGAAGTAACAAGGCATCCTGGAGAGAGCTCTAACATTAAATATAACCTGCAGTAAACAGACATCCCATGCAGAGAGCTCTAACATTTAAATTAACCTGCAGTACACAGGCAATCCTGGAGAGAGCTCTAACATTTAAATAACATGAAGTAACACAGCATCCTGGAGAGAGCTCTAACATTTAATATCAAAAATAGTAACCACAGACATCCTGCAGAGAGCTCTAACATTTAAATATAACATGAAGTAACACGGGCATCCTGGAGAGAGCTCTAACATTAAATATAACCTGCAGTAACACAGGCATCCTGCAGAGAGCTCTAACATTAAATATAACCTGCAGTAACACAGGCATCCGCGAGAGCTCTAACATTTAAATATAACCTGCAGTAAACACAGACATCCTGGGAGAGCTCTAACATTTAAATTAACATGAAGTAACACAGACCTCCTGCAGAGAGCTCTAACATTTAAATATAACCTGCAGTAACACAGACATCCTGCAGAGAGCTCTAACATTTAAATATAACCTGCAGTAACACAGACATCCTGCAGAGAGCTCTAACATTTAAATATAACCTGCAGTAACACAGGCATCCTGCAGAGAGCTCTAACATTTAAATATAACCTGCAGTAACACAGACATCCTGGAGAGAGCTCTAACATTTAAATATAACCTGCAGTAACACAGACATCCTGGAGAGAGCTCTAACATTTAAATATAACCTGCAGTAACACAGGCATCCTGGAGAGAGCTCTAACATTTAAATATAACCTGCAGTAACACAGGCATCCTGCAGAGAGCTCTAACATTTAAATATAACCTGCAGTAACACAGGCATCCTGCAGAGAGCTCTAACATTTAAATATAACCTGCAGTAACACAGACATCCTGCAGAGAGCTCTAACATTTAAATATAACCTGCAGTAACACAGACATCCTGGAGAGAGCTCTAACATTTAAATATAACCTGCAGTAACACAGACATCCTGGAGAGAGCTCTAACATTTAAATATAACCTGCAGTAACACAGACATCCTGCAGAGAGCTCTAACATTTAAATATAACATGAAGTAACACAGGCATCCTGGAGAGAGCTCTAACATTTAAATATAACCTGCAGTAACACAGACATCCTGCAGAGAGCTCTAACATTTAAATATAACCTGCAGTAACACAGGCATCCTGGAGAGAGCTCTAACATTTAAATATAACATGAAGTAACACAGGCATCCTGGAGAGAGCTCTAACATTTAAATATAACATGAAGTAACACAGACATCCTGCAGAGAGCTCTAACATTTAAATATAACCTGCAGTAACACAGGCATCCTGGAGAGAGCTCTAACATTTAAATATAACCTGCAGTAACACAGGCATCCTGGAGAGAGCTCTAACATTTAAATATAACATGAAGTAACACAGGCATCCTGGAGAGAGCTCTAACATTTAAATATAACATGAAGTAACACAGGCATCCTGGAGAGAGCTCTAACATTTAAATATAACCTGCAGTAACACAGACATCCTGCAGAGAGCTCTAACATTTAAATATAACCTGCAGTAACACAGACATCCTGGAGAGAGCTCTAACATTTAAATATAACCTGCAGTAACACAGACATCCTGGAGAGAGCTCTAACATTTAAATATAACATGAAGTAACACAGGCATCCTGGAGAGAGCTCTAACATTTAAATATAACATGAAGTAACACAGACATCCTGGAGAGAGCTCTAACATTTAAATATAACATGAAGTAACACAGGCATCCTGGAGAGAGCTCTAACATTTAAATATAACATGAAGTAACACAGGCATCCTGCAGAGAGCTCTAACATTTAAATATAACCTGCAGTAACACAGGCATCCTGGAGAGAGCTCTAACATTTTAAATATAACATGAAGTAACA
>NW_022604859.1:0-28031 GCF_008692095.1 Etheostoma spectabile
CCGTTCACACACACTGGGCATGTGCATGCCAGTGTAAACAGGAAGCAGATTGTCTGACGTTACTCTGCGGTTAAAAAACACAGATGTAGAAGTCAAAACAACAGAAAATACCTTGGAAAATACCCCGCATGTTACATGACACTAAAGGAGACGACCAAGAGTGTGTTATATGACGCTAAAGGAGACGACCAAGCGCGTGTTATGCAACGCTAAAGGAGACGACCAAGCGCGTGTTATATGACGCTAAAGGAGACGACCAAGCGCGTGTTATATGACGCTAAAGGAGACGACCAAGCGCATATTATTTAATGCTAAAGGAGACGACCTAGCGCGTGTTATATGACGCTAAAGGAGACGAACAAGCGCATATTATTTAATGCTAAAGGAGACGACCTAGCGCAAGTTATTCGACGCTAAAGGAGATGACCAAGAGTGTGTTATTTGACGCTAAAGGAGACGAACAAGCGCGTGTTATTTGACGCTAAAGGAGATGACCAAGAGTGTGTTATATGACGCTAAAGGAGACGACCAAGAGTGTGTTATATGACGCTAAAGGAGACGACCAAGAGTGTGTTATATGACGCTAAAGGAGACGACCAAGAGTGTGTTGTATGACGCTAAAGGAGACGACCAAGAGTGTGTTATATGACACTAAAGGAGACGACCAAGAGTGTGTTATATGACGCTAAAGGAGACGACCAAGAGTGTGTTATATGACACTAAAGGAGACAACCAAGAGTATGTTATATGACGCTAAAGGAGACGACCAAGCGCGTGTTATATGACGCTAAAGGAGACGACCAAGCGCGTGTTATGCAACGCTAAAGGAGACGACCAAGCGCATATTATTTAATGCTAAAGGAGACGACCTAGCGCAAGTTATTCGACGCTAAAGGAGACGAACAAGCGCGTTTTATATGACGCTAAAGGAGACGACCAAGAGTGTGTTATATGACGCTAAAGGAGACGACCAAGAGTGTGTTATATGACGCTAAAGGAGACGACCAAGAGTGTGTTATATGACGCTAAAGGAGACGACCAAGCGCGTGTTATGCAACGCTAAAGGAGACGACCAAGCGCGTGTTATATGACGCTAAAGGAGACCTTTTATCATCAGTAACGACAAAGGCCCCTGACCAAGGGTCCATAAATGGGAGTGAGAATGTGTTGACATTTCTAAAAAATATTTTTCACTGAAAATTCATCCCCTATGCTCCCACATTTTTAGGACATTTTCAAAATTAGGTCTTGTGTTCCTACTTTTCCCTTCAATGTGCCCTATCCTCATTTGTTAGGGTTAGGGGGATACAATCTGATACAAATTTATAAAAAAGGAAATGTGGGAACAAAAGGCCTAATTTCCGTGAAAAACAATTTCTTAGAAATGTGGAAAATGTGGGAGCACAGTGCTGTGGGAGGCACGCTCCCTGGGAAATGCTGCAGTGATGCGAGCGCGAGGCGTAAACGTAGTGAAAGACATTCCCTTTTAAAACCAAAACGTAGCGGTGTAGATGTCGCCAACAATGAGTCCAGATCCAAAGCATCAAAGTCAAAGTGACGTCCGCTCCATCTTTTCCCAACGGTTCAGGGGGAGGCGAGAGGTGCAGAGCGGCGTGGAGAGAGGTAATGATGCTCTTTGCTTTCCCATTATCCTCTCACCACGGTTGGATGCACACCGCACACACACCCCTCCACCACCCTCCTTCAGCTGGATGAAAAGGACATCAGTCATTTGCAGGATGTAACTAGCAGCCTAATAGAGAAGGGACAGTCCACAGTACTGGTGGGCGTGCGTCCTCTAACCTGAGGTGAGCTGTCAGTCAAACCTGCCAATGCTTCTTGGGAATAAAAAAAAAAAATGCTCAGCTAAACGCCCACTCTGCCTCTCAGGAAAAGCTTCAAACCTGCAAAAAAAAAAAAAACGATTCAGAAGAGGAAATGGAGTCGATTCGTCAGCACTGCAGCAACATTTCACTGTCGAACCTGACAGTGATGCATTAATGTAGGAAACACAAGCAGCTAGGAAACAAATATAAAAACTCAAAGCTTGGTACAAGAACAAAAGTAAAGGCATCAACAGAATACTTTATGTGTACTGTATTGTCTCTGATGCGGGTTTTGCTGCTACTGGACTCAAATCTTAGCACAATAGCTTTTTGAAAGAAGGACAACTGGACATTTAACCCTTGTGTTGTCCTCCAGGGTCAAAATTATTCTTTCAGACACTGTTTTTTCCATTTTTGTTGCTTATTTAAGCAATTTGGGCACTTTCTTCTATTAACACCAGTATATTCACCACTATATTTATTTGCACTAGTTTTAGATTTATTTTTGATTTTTATCTTTGGTCAATAAACCTCATTTATCTGAAATTTCCTAGTTTTGTGTGTAAGAAAAAAAGCTGAAATTTGAATAATTTGACTAATTTGTTAAGATCAGAGGATTGAAGGTAATGGGTAATGAGAGATCTGTCAAAATGTAGTCAGGATGATGCTATAAAATTGACCACAACGCCCAAAAGTCTACAAAAATAGAGATCTGAGCCCTAATTTCCTTTGCGAGGAGCGTCTTACAGAACCATTTATGTCATTTTGGTGCAATTTGGATAAAAGAAACCCAAATTTATGATATCGAAACTTTGAAAATGGGTCAAATTTGACCCGAGGACAACAGGAGGGTTAAAACACTTTGTGAAAATGGATGTCACACCATCTCCCATCCCAAAGCCGGAGCACTTGAAGGTTTTATAAAAAGGTACGACGGCTTAGTTTGAGCAATATTTTGTTAACTACAGGTCTGTGGCAGTATTTATCTTCTGGTCATACATTTAGATTTCATTTTGTTTTCTCTCTGCGATGTGTGTAGTAGCCTGACATCGCCCAACAACAAATCCCTCTAAAAACATTTTTGATTTCCAAGTCAGCCGGTTGTCATTCACCTGCAGTTGTTGATTTATTGTTTTAAAGTTCTGGACAAAACTCTTAAAACTCCACATAAAACCAGCGGAGGAGACTCTGGATTCATGTTTTAGATAAAGAGTGATCACTGTGTTTTTATCTGTTAAAAAATAAAACACGTCGGATCTGAAACTTTCACTGTGCTCCTGATTTTATTTTTTAAGTCGAACACAATGTTTTTTTTAGAAGTTTTTAGCAGTTGAATATTTGGCGTCTAATAGGAGACTTTAAATAATGCAAAAGGCAGCACGGTGGCTAAGTGGTTAGCACTTCTGCCTCACAGCAAGAAGGTTCTTGGTTCGAATCCAGGTCGTTCCGGGCCTTTCTGTGTGGAGTTTGTATGTTCTCCCTGTGTTTGTGTGGGTTTCCTCCAGGTGCTCCGGTTTCTTCCCACCATAAAAGACATGCATCTTAGGTAGGACTACAGTTGAAAACTAGCCAATTTGCTAACACCGAAATGTTCATTAATGTGCATTGTCCTAATCAAATAAATAAATAAAACTCAAATGCACGACACATCCAGAAGCAGATGCAGGTTCATTAGAACAGCAAATCCAGGCTTACGTGTCGATGACGAACAAGAAACCAAACGAGAGTGGAAGTCTAAATTAAGACTTTGGGCCCTATTTTAACGATCTAAGTGCAAGTCCACGTGTCCAAATCTACTTTTGCTAGTTGTATGCGGGAAAAAGAGGGCCGGGTGCACGGTTCAAAAGGGTTGTACTTAGTGACTTCCAGTGTTTGGAGTAATGCAATTTCAGTAATGTATTCCTTTTTGCTCTAACACAGTAATATAACCAATTTGATATACTGTATAAACATACGCATTCTAATTAAATTTCGGGAAATTTATGCTTGTTACTATCTCAGTAACGCGAGGTACAACGCATTTAAAGCAACATTTATAATGTTTTTGTGTTTTTTTAAGAATTCACCAACACCCCAAAACATTTCTTCACAGGAAAAAATGCCGTGAGTGATGGTTGCTGTTATGAAAAAGGAAATGTGGGAACTAATTTAGGAGAAAAAAAAATTCTTAGAAATGTAAAACATAGGCGCGCTCTGCATTGGCCGGTCTTATGCTCCATAGTGTGTAGTGTGTGTTTTGCTTGTGTATTTTCTCTTCAGGTGGGTGCTGTGCAGGTGACGTCACTCCTGCAGTTGAAGATGATCAGCTGCTTTTGGTAAAGATTTCTTTAAGTTGTTTCGTTTTACGGCAAATGACTTGATTTATCTTTGATACGTTTCTGCTTTTCCCTGAATTTCCTCCAGTTTATTTATTAGTTCTGTCCTGTAGCTGCTCCTGGACATGATGAAAATGAAAGTAAATGTGTGGTTTCTGGTCCGGTGACAAAGGAAATGTATGTTATGTGGGTGGATCACTTTTTGACATTACAAACAACCACATAAAGCATTTGTCTAAGTGTTAGATTCAGTCTTTCTCGCTCACTTTGTTCCAATACAACAACGCAGGTACGAAGTTTCTATTACCCTCAGATGTGTTATAACATTGTGCTTCCTGTGTTTTTGAACGTATTGTCAGTATTTTGTGTATTTTGGATCCTAAGTAGGCGATATTAAAGATCTTCTGACTCCTTATGAGCCTGTGCATCCTCTTAGAGCGGCTGGTCGTGGCTTGCTGGTCGTTACAAGAGAAGTATCTGGTTTTAATTTAAAGTAAAAGAACTTTAATTTAAGTTAAGTAATTACAATTAATTGGGCTGCCTCACATAAACTCTGCTTTGAAAAGAGAGAACAAACATCCTGATGAAATTGAAATTAAATGTCTGGGTGACAACACAGTTTTTTCTGTGGGTGTATCACTTAATATGAAATACTGTACATCCACATTACTGACAGTTACGTACATTAACTTACGACTCTTAGTCCGAGGCTCATATTCCATCTTTCTGTCTTACTTTGTTCCAGTACAACAACCCAGGTAAGAAGATTTTATTGTCCTCAAACGTATAAGAAACCTTGCTTCCTGTGTTTGTGAAATTGTATTTGTTTCATCGGCAACATGATAAAATCACCCAGCTCCCAGTCTGTGTTCGGGGGGGGGGGGTCACCACAGTTAAGAATAACCTGAAGACCGTCCTCTTTGATAAAGCTTATAGTTGGGGAGTGAGGAGCTGCAGCGTTTGCCGAGCCAGGCCAACCTGCTTCTCCTCATAGTCGTCTTTTGGATCCTAAGTAGGTGATATTAAAGATCTTCTGACTCCTAATGAACCTGTGCATGGATCGGCAGGTCGTGGCCTCCTGGTTGACTGACTGGTGACGTAGAACTAAGAAGTAGGCTGACTGGCTTTTGCAGTTTGGACCCCTAAACCCTGGAATGGCCTTCCTGCAGAAATTAAGTCAGTCAAATCTATCGTTGCTTTTAATTCTCTTCTTAGAAAGGCTTTGCATCTTAGTGTGAATCTTGGTTCATTTATTTATGTTGAATTATGTTGTTTTAATGTATATCCTGTAGTTGTGCATCACTTTCAACAGTTTACAAAACTAATATAAAAAAAAAAGCTTAATCATTTTGAAAGTGTGTCTGTTTTATTATGTATAAATATGTATATATTTCATCTAAACATTTGTTGTGCTATTTGTCAGTTCTCAGCAAACCATGGAGGGAAATAAACTGGAGGTGAGTGTGTCTGCACTTTTTATCAACAAAATCTTTCTTTCGTTTTTATGTCTGCTTCCTTGTTTCATGACATCTTGATCATCTTCCAGGTTGTTACCTTTCAAAAACCAGGACATAAAATAATGAAAAGTTTCTATAAAATCATATTCATCTATACTGTAATGTATGTTTCCTTTCCTGAGCAGAGACAAACAGAGGGATCTGCAGTATGTAAGGAACTACAAACCTAAAACTGAGGGCCAGCTGCTCAGGATTCTACTTCATGGTCCGGCTGGAGCTGGAAAATCTAGTTTCATCAACTCTGTCCAAAGTGTCTTACTCGGCAGAATGTACGCACTTGCTTTGGCGAACAACACCTTTAGCGGCTGTTTCACCAAAAAGGTAACGGGGGAACTTTTCATTGTTTTTCTAAGATTACATCCCATTACATACAACTTTGTGAACCTTTATGAAACTTGATTAGATTAGATTAGATTCAACTTTAATGTCATTACACATGGACAGGTACAAGGCAACGAAATGCAGTTTGGGTGCATGATATATACTAGTTTCATAAGTGCATAAGTGAATAAATATGGAAATGAATACTATTATAAACAGAATTTTACAGATGGGTTTGTCCTATGAATATAAAATATAGATAACAAGTATTGTGAGCAAGATTTACAGCTGGATATGTACTGAATATGATATACAGGTGGATATTACTATAAGTAGAAATTTTACAGATGTGTACAATGAACATAATATACTAATGGTTTACAGAGTTTACAGGTGAATATGTGTTATGAATATATATACAGGCGGCTATTATTATAGACAGAATTTTCACAGATAGATATAAGTTAGGCTAAAATAATGTATGTGTAATAATTTGTTTAATTATTTACATGTATACATTTGTATGTGGGAGTGCGCTCTACCAAGGGGCTGTTGCATAAAAGTAGACTGAAGAAATCCAGGATAAGTGAAAAAGCGCAGCTTGACGTAGTGTGAGCCGCTCATCGCAGCTTAATCGGTTGTACGTTTGCCGATCCAGGATGAACAGGTGGAGCTATGTCAAGCCAGGTGTAGATAGCCGGGATAAGTGCACGTTCATGGCTTTTTTAAATAGACCACGGTATCATCACAGATTTACTGATGCGGAAATGGAGAAGACACATTGTTCATACTGTAAACAGAGCAGCAGCTTCTTGTGGAAGTATGATAACACATTATTTATAAAAAAAGAAAAGAATAAAAAAGAAAAAACAAACACAGCCGCTGTCAAGATACAGCTATAATCCATTCCGGATAACAGGAATATCCTGGCTTAATCCCTTATTCTGGTTTGTGCAATAGCCCACATGGGAGCTACCCAGGTGCCCCAATGATTTTGTTTTCAAGAAGGCAGTTACTTTAGAAAACTCTATAGAGACCCACTACAAAGCCCAGTCGGAGACACGTCTGAATGCAAATACCAACAAGTACACATTCTGTACTCAAGGACTCGAGTACTACAGCGTTGTAGTTTACTATATGCTGGCTGGGTATTGATTGCTCAGTGTTACCTGCACTCTTTTTTTTATCCGCTTTATAGTCAGAGATGGGAAGTAACGAAGTACAAATACTTCGTTACTGTACTCAAGTAGATTTTTCTGATATTTTTACTTTACTTTACTATTTATTTTTGTGGCAACTTTTACTTCTACTCCTTACATTTTAACACAAATATCGGTACTTTCTACTCCTTACATTTTAAAAATTGGCTCGTTACTTTCGTTTTGTACAAGACGTTATGTCGGGGAATAGCGCGGACACGCGCCACACACCGCGAGCGGGTGCGCGCGCTACACGGAGAGAAAAGTGAGAGAAATGAAAAAGAGAGCTGAGGATAATCAGATGAGAATGTGTGTGTGCATCTTTGAGAACTGTAAGTCGTATAACTCATGTTGTCGGTTCACTTAAGCCTGTTGTATTGGTCTATAGTTCTTCACATTTAAAGTAAGTTAGCTAGTGATTCTGATGTGTTCTTCACCTGTTAGCTGGGTTGCACGTTGATTTTATTGAAGCATCAGCACACTTTCACCAGCTTTATTCGCATGAGTTTTTTTTTTTACTGAACTTCAGATGCTGTAATTCAATTGACAACTGGATGGAAACTTAGCTAGAGAGAAGTTGTCTCCATCCGTGTTTTAACAGACACACCTGGGGGGACGTTGGAAACCAGAATCAGATTTAATCCAGTCCTAATCTAGTCCTCAACTTTCACATTATTTCACTGGAGTTAATCTTATTATTGTTTACGTCATCAATACCATATTCAATCTAAATGGATGGGAACACATCTACTGTACGTTGCATTTGACGCAACTCAACAGATTCTGCATTCTGCATTATTCACAGCAAATCATTGAGGCTTGATGGCGCTAACGTTAGCACATAGTAGTATGGATGGTGTTAACGTTAGCACATAGTAGTATGGATGGTGTTAACGTTAGCACATAGTAGTATGGATGGTGTTAACGTTAGCACATAGTAGTATGGATGGTGTTAACGTTAGCACATAGTAGTATGGATGGTGTTAACGTTAGCACATAGTAGTATGGATAGTAGTATGGATGGTGTTAACGTTAGCACATAGTAGTATGGATGGTGCTAACGTTAGCACATAGTAGTATGGATGGTGCTAACGTTAGCACATAGTAGTATGGAGGGCGACATGATTGAAAATGAAGAAAACAGCAAGACATTCCCATCATCCTCAACCTTATCTGAGAGAGATATTTGAGACAGTAGGCATCAAGAAGGACTCCTGGTCAATGTGCTGGGGAACTTCTTCATTAATGTCTGTTTAGTCATTCATATTTTAATCCTTTATTTTATTTCCAGAAGCCATATTTGAGCACATACATAAATGTAGATTATTTTAAATGTTTGGGGGAAAGATTAAAAATAGAAAATAGATCTGTGAATTCTCACAGAATCACAACTGAATTCATCTTGCTAATGAGTCGGAATTTTATTAACCTGGAGTCCCAGTTTCTGTCATAATAATCATATATGTATGTTTTAGGCCTATTGGCAGACATCCATTTAAAATGTAGCCTTTGTCATATAAAAACATGTCCTCCATGTCCACTGGAGTTCCTCGGCGTCTCTCCAGTAACATTTGTGCTCCGGGTAGCTTTGCATAAAAATAGTTGTCACTTGCGAGGCTACTTTCACTTTTATACTTTAAGTAAATTCCAAGCCTGTACTTTGTTACTTTTACTTGAGTAAAGAAGTTTAATCAGTACTTCCACTTTTACTAGAGTATTCTTTAACACAAGTATCTGTACTTCTACTTAAGTACGGAAAGTGAGTACTTTTCCCCATCTCTGTTTATAGTACACGACCTACAAGATCAAAAAAGGCGCAGAGACCTTTTACCCTTTTGTCTTCAATGACATCATGGGCCTGGGTCCAACCATTGGGGTCCAAGTAAAAGATGTAAATCTGGCTATGAAGGGAAAGGTGAAGGAAGGTTACAAGGTACAGTTCCTTTGCAATGTTTTCCACAAAATGGGTTAATGTTATCATTTTTTAATTATATACATGTTACCGCCGCCTCACAGGCCACAACAAAAGAAGAAGATGCACAGTAATGTAACAATGATAAAGTGACATTTATTAAATGAGAAAGATGAGATGGGATTGTCATAATAAGTGTGAATGAGGGTGTATGGATGTAGTGGAGAATGTGAGGTGCATGTTGTCAGTAGTTTAAGCGGAAACAACTAAACAGAGAGAAATCATGCTGGTGCGTGGTTGGGGAAATGCAGCCGCCTGGTCTCAGGACAGGCGGGGTTAGGGTGACCACCCGTCCCGCGTAGCGCGTGCGCGCACAGCGTTTGAAGCCCAATTCACGCGTCCCGCAAATTGAGACCGTGTCACGCATAATCAATGCTTGCTCAAAAAAAAAAGTTGGTCGCTCTATATCTTGGAGCCCGAGGCAGCCAAACGAACATTAGGCTCGTTGGACATGAACTGCGCCTGTAAAGTAGACGAGAGCAGGCGGCAGCAGCCGGGGGTGGTGGGGGGGGGACACTAAAAGCTGCGGTAAAGTCGGGCAGTTTCCAGCCGATTCCAGAACAGGAAGTGACTTTAACACTGTGGTGCGATTCCGATTTAATAAAATATAATCAGACCCACATATCAGCTGGAACAGTCTCTAGTTTTAATTGTAGCTCTCAAAGTGCTCTACATGCGATCTGATGATCTGATTTTAATTAACAACACACTGGAGATGATCTGTGATCTGAACGGATTTAGTCTCTCTGACTTCTAAACGTCACTATCAGCCAGAATGTCCAGAATATGTCTTTAAATCAGACAAATAGTTAAAATCCCTCCGATTCGTTGTCATGACAGCGCAGGCACGTGCATACCAGACACTGGGAAGGGACTTTCAGGAACGCGCTTTCCAATTCAAAAACTGGAGAAAGAGCCCGAGTCTGAGCAGTCTGAGACCCCCCCACCATCAGTTAGAAAGAGAAGGGGGGTACAAGGAAGACTGGGAAGACTCTTTTGTTTAAACTGTTCCTGTGGTGTTGAGCAACTACAATTCCTGTTAGTCCTATAATTTTATATTAAAATGTATTTAAAGTGAATAAATTGTAATGAAAAATAAAATTAAATAGCTAAAGTAAATCGTAAGTGGAAGTGCATCTGTCAATTATATTATAATTGTATGAGATTTCAAAATATTAATCTTTATTTAGAAAAAAATACACATTGGTTCTATTCATGAGCTTACATCAGCAGTTACACATGTTCAGGGGCATAGGGCGTTATTAATATACTATGCAAGGTGGTAGAAATGGGTAAACCAGTATTAGTGAGCCTGCCCGTGGGGGGGGGGCACCGCTTCGCCAGGCAGTGTCCCATTGTCCCTCAGAAACATACCACTTGTCCCCCCTTGGGCTTATTAGCAGGTGGTCACCCTAGGCGGGGTTAAATAGCCCGGAGGACGGCCAGGTAGCGATATTACAAATCACACTATGGCCACGCCAAGACCCGCCCTTCAATACCATTTATTGGCCAGGACGCCATGACAATGCAAGGTAACGTAACCCCATTTGTACAGGTCCTATCCCCTGACCAATCGGCTATCCTAACCTTAACCACTCGAGGTGAAAGGCCTAACCAACCATTCACGCTGTTTTGTAGGGCGGGTCTTAGCGTGGCCATAGCGGGATTTGTAATTTTGCGGCCAGGTACTCCCAGTCATGTCATTATCGCATCCACTACACCTGCAAGCTGACAAGACAACCCACAGTACACATGCATGACAGGCCCAGGGCTATCACATACATTATATATTTCTATTTATTTCTATTAATTTACGGTCATTTACTAGATATTAACTTGTTTTCCAGTTCAATCCTGATTCTAAGTTGTCAAAGGATAATCAGTTCTACAACAAAGGTCCAACCAACAACGACAAAGTGCATGTTTTGGTTTGTGTCATTAATGCCAACACATTATCTCAACTAAGTGAAAATATTGTGAAGAAGATTCGCGAGATAAGGAAGGAAGCCAGTGAACTGGGTGAGAGCAGACATCTCTGTTTATCCTTTTCTACATATTATTTTTCAATAGATCACTTTTTTTTAAAAGTATCCTGTAGCTGTAATCCACAATTTACTTACATCATGGATCTTTGTTTGTAGTTTCTGTAATCACAGCAGCTGTGTAATTTCTAGGTATTTATGTCAGTTACACGACACAGTAGTTTTGTGTTCTCCTTGCAGGTATTCCTCAAGTGGCCATTCTCACCAAGATTGATCAGGTCTGTCCTGAAATCAAAGATGATTTGCAGAACATCTACAAGATTAAGTGCCTGAAGGAAAAGGTTTGTTTAATAAGTAATACTACAAATCTGTACATAGATGGATGGAGTCACAGTTGAAAATGTATTGAGTTATTCTGTCAAAACATTGACAAAACCGAGGGGGTCCTCACAGACAGATCCGTTGTCCCTGACCCCCAGAGTTGAAACCCCAGACTGCGTGGACTGCATGGACTGCGTGGACTGCCCTCCGTTTAGAAGTGTACAGATGTTTTCGGTTCATTATTAGACTGTGGCGGGCCCCATTGTTTTTTTTTGTCAAAATCATCACTAAAACTCATGCCAATAGAAAGGTGCAAATAGCAGAAGCTTCCTATTAATCGGCCAAATACGATTTGAATTAAATAAAATTTGCAGATGTGGGCACAGTCCTTATGCAGTACATTAGTACTACTACTATATGGATTCTGATACCCAAACTTGGGGCACTGACTAATTCCCAGAATGCATCACATACCAGAGATCTTTACTCAGGAAATACAGAGAAATTCAAATCCTGACTATTTTTTCCTCTGCACACACCTGACCAATTGCTGCCTATAGTGGCCCTAATGTAGTATTGTAGAATTGTATTGTTACAAAAACTGTTGGACATTTCAAGTTCCAACTTTTATTTTAGAAGCACAATTTAAGCAAGTCATGGCATTGTCCACGCTTACAGTTTTACAGCAACGGCTGCTGCTTTCATTTTAAAACTCATGATGGATCGTAATGTCTGGCTAATCCCTAATTAACTTAATAACATCAGTATGAGTCCAAAAGCCTAAACTGCCATTTGTTGTCTTGACGTAGATGGAGATGTTCAGTGCCAAAGTGGGAATTCCCATGAACTGCATCTTCCCTGTGAAGAACTACCATGAAGAAATCGACCTCGACAGTGACGTTGATTCACTGATCCTGAGCGCCCTGAGAAACATCATCAACTTCGGAGACGATTGCATCAACAAGTAGAACGAAGGATCAGACTGACGTGTGTAATCACAGCATAAAAGGCTTTAAAGTCGCTATATGTAACTGTCAGTTTGTAATGATTGTAGCTTTGGACAAAAGCAGTCGTGTTTTACCACACCTGCTGTAGTAGAGGTGCTGTACTGCCCACTGTATATCACTGAGTTAGTGTTACTGGGAGGTCATGTTGTCTTGGTGAATGTTTTGCTCAACAAGAAAAACAACTCAAGTACATTAAGAGAAAAAGTTAGATAGTAATAAAATATAAAACTAGACACATTTAACAAAGTTGCATTCAACAAAAATCATTCAACAAGTGTATTTTGTCAGGTGATTGTGACATTTAACCAATATTTGAGATGTGTGAAATACTATTTTCAAAAATAATCTCAATAAAAACTATGTAAAAAAAGACTAAAATGTTTTGACTAAAACTAGAGTAAAAACGCAACGCAACGACTTTTAGTTAACTAAAAATCATAAGTGAAGGACTAAATATGGCTACAAAGGACATTTGGCACAAGACTAAGACTGGGCGCCCAGTTAGCACACCTGGTAGAGCGGGCGCCCATATATAGAGGTTTACTCCTCGACGCAGCAGCCAGTGTATTTTGTCAGGTAATTATAACATTTAACCAATATTTGAGATGTGTGGAACACTATTTGACTCAGGATTCTCCTTCATGGTCCGGTTGAAGCTGGAAAGTCCAGTTTCATCAACTCTGTCCACGGTGTCTTACACGGCCGTATGGACGCACACGCTTTGGCGGACAACACCTCTCATGGCTGTTTCACCAAAAGAGTATAAAGAGTTTTTGATTCACAAATTCATTGTCACATAAAAACCTTGCAAATCTTTACGAAACATAGTGGGCCCTGTCTTACACCCAGCGCAGCGCAAAGCCCATCTTTGCTCGTTTGAATAGCAAATGCACCTGCGCCCATCTGTGTGCTGGTCTTACAGGGAGGTGTGTTCAGGTGCATTCTGGGCATGCTTGTCTTCCAAGGAGGTGTGTTCAGGTGCATTCTGGGCATGCTTGTCTTCCAAGGAGGTGTGTTCAGGTGCATTCTGGGCGTGCTTGTCTTCCAAGGAGGTGTGTTCAGGTGCATTCTGGGCGTTCTGGTCTTACAGGGAGGTGTGATCAGGTGCATTCTGGGCGTATTGCTATCTTAATGGCATTGCGTCATTGACCAACAAAAACCTAAAAAAAAAAGCAGCATTTCATTGTTATTTGAACAATGAATTAGTAAAATGCTCCTATGGTCATGCACAGGGACGCATACTATGGTTGTTACACGCACATGCAGAAGATTACATATAAAAAACGATGGTGTTAACCATTCACCCGGTGCACAAACCCGCTAAAACAAAACTTATGGTTCCATGAGAACAGCAGCACATAGTCAGAGAAATATGAAACCATGTTGAGGTAAAGAGAAATATGAATGCTGAATGAATGAATAAGAAATTAAACTAAATAAAACTATTATTCAGGAAGACGGGTTCCTAAACTTTGTGCAGCAGTGACACAAAAACTGCATTGGCCGGTCTTATGCTCCATAGTGTGTAGTGTGTGTTTTGCTTGTGTATTTTCTCTTCAGGTGGGTGCTGTGCTGGTGACGTCACTCCCCCAGTTGAAGATGATCAGCTGCTTTGGTAAGATTTCTTTAAGTTGTTTGTTTTACAGCAAATGACTTGATTTATCTTTGATACGTTTCTGCCTTTCCCTGAATTGTCCCCAGGTTATTTAATTGTTCTGTCCCATAGCTGCTCCTGGACACGCAGGACGTAACAGTCCCTGTTGAGACAGATTCACCTTTTGGTTCCCAGTCCTGTAACCGGTCAGTGATCAGACTTGTGGCTGTGTGTTGAGGCGGTGTGAGACTCTGTTACAGCAACAAGTTTAAAATGGCTTTGAAAAGAGAAAACCAACATCCTGATGAAAATGAAAGTAAATGTGTGGTTTAAGAAGTGTTCAGCTTTTGCAGGCCCTCAAATTAAAGTGAATCAAGCAGTTTAGTTTAAAGATGAGTGGTGCTGCCTCTTTGCATGAAATAAAAAAGACAGAGAAAAGAACTGCGTTGAAAGAGAAAACCAACATCCTGATGAAAATGAAAGTAAATATGTGGTTTCTGGTGCTGTGACAAAGGGAAATGTATGTTATATGTGGGGGTGGATCACTTATTGACATTACAAACAACCACATACAGCATTTGTCTAAGTGTTAGATTCAGTCTTTCTCGCTCACGTTGTTCCAGTACAACATCGCAGGTACCAAGTTTCTATTACCCTCAAATGTGTTGTGATAATATAATATAATATATAATATTGTGCTTCCTGTGAATGTATTGTCAGTTTTGTGTCTATTTTGGATCCTAAGTAGGCGATATTAAAGATTTTCTGACTCCTTATGAGCCTGTGCATCCTCTTAGATCGACTGGTCAGAGAAGTATCTGGTTTTTGCAAAGCCTTAAAATTAAACTGTATCAAGAACTTTAGTTTAAGTAAAGTAAGTACAGTTAATGGGCCTGCCTCACATAAACTCTGCTTTGAAAAGAGAAACCAAACATCCTGATGAAATTGAAAGTAAATGTCTGGGTGACAATACTGTTTTTCTGTGGGTGTATCACTTAATATGAAATACTGTACATCAACATTACTGACAGTTACGTACATTAAGTCACGACTCTCAGTCCGAGGCTCATATTCCATCTTTCTGTCTTACTTTGTTCCAGTACAACAACCCAGGTAAGAAGATTTTATTGACCTCAAACGTATAAGAAACGTGTGTTTGTGAAATTATATTTGTTTCATCGGCAACATGACAAAATCACCCAGCTCCCAGTCTGTGTTTGGGGGGGGGGGGGGTGGAACCACAGTTAAGAATAACCTGAAGACCGTCCTCTTTGATAAAGCTTATAGTTGGGGAGTGAGGAGCTGCAGCGTTTGCCGAGCCAGGCCAACCTGCTTCTCCTCATAGTCGTCTTTTTGGATCCTAAGTAGGTGATATTAAAGACCTTCTGATTCCTAATGAACCTGTGCATGGATCGGCAGGTCGTGGCCTCCTGGTTGACTGACTGGTGACTAAGAACTAAGAAGTAGGCTAACTGGCTTTTGCAGTTTGGACCCCCCAAACCCTGGAATGGCCTTGCTGCAGAAATTAAGTCAGTCAAATCTATTGTTGCTTTTAATTCTCTTCTTAGAAAGGCTTTGCATCTTAGTGTGAATCTTGGTTAGTTTATTTATGTCGAATTGTGTTGTTTTGATGTATTTCCTCTAGTTGTGCATCACTTTCAACAGTTTACAAAACCAATATTTAAAAAAAAAAAGCTTAATCATTTTGAAAGTGTGTCTGTTTTATTATATGTTTTAATTACTTAAAGCCTGGGTTTTGTGTTAAATTTTTTTTAACTTTAGTTAATACATCATTTGGATGTTTGAAGACCGGAACAATTCAACAAGGTGTGGCAGGACATAAAGTGTGTGTGTGTGTGTGTGTGTGTGTGTGTGTGTGTGTGTGTGTGTGTGTTTGTGTGTGTTTGTGGTTGGTTATCTGTCAAACTGTGGGGAGGTGTGTCTGTAAGAGTGTGAGTATGCATGAGTGTGGTTTAAGATCCGGTGAAGTAGAGGAATACTGTTAACTAGTATGAGCTGTAGTGTGATTGGAGAATGAAACTACACAGTATGCTGGTATACAGTATGTATTACTTCTTGATGAAAATAATACAAATGACACATAATTTGGATGTGTTTTGATAGCCCAGTTTTATTGTATATATTTACCACTTGTTTCTTTAGGATTTGGGAGAGAAAACTCCAACCCTAAAGAACACGAAACTCCTCCACGTAAGATTGTTTAAAAAACAAAACAGGTTCTTATTAATGGACAACTACACATTATTGCATGTTGGGGATATCTTTTGACTCATCTAAACATTTGTTGTGCAATTTTCAGTTCTCAGCCAACCATGGAGGGAAATAAACTGGAAGTGAGTGTATCTGCACTTTTTATCTGCTAAATCTTTTACTGCACAATCAACCTTGTTTCCTTGTTCCATGACATCCTGATTAACTTCACAGTTGTTTTGTGACACCTGGGTTCTATGAAATATAGTTTAGTCTACTCTAATGGAATATTTCCTTTCCCTGAGCAGAAACAAGCAGACCACTCTGCAGTATGTGAAGGACTACAAACCTAAAACTGAGGGCCAGCTGCTCAGGGTTCTCCTTCATGGTCCGGTTGGAGCTGGAAAATCCAGTTTCATCAACTCTGTCCAAAGTGTCTTACACGGCAGAATGTACGCCCAGGCTTTGGTGGACAACACCTCTCACGTCTGTTTCACCAAAAAGGTATCACAAACTGTTTATTGCGTCGATTCAATTCAAGAAAATTGTATTTATGCTATTCAAATCATAAGAGTTATCCTCAGTCCATCCAGAAAAATGCAGCGATTTTTTTGTAATTGTTGCGGGCAAAAATCCTTGATGATGCGTCACGTTTTCTTAATAAATGCAAAGGAATAGGCAGGATGTTTATGTAATTTTGTGCAATGAAATTGCTGGAACTTGCAAAAACTTAACAAAAATAACGCGTTATTACGTCAATTGAATTATTAGATTAGATTAAATTCAACTTTATTGTCATTACACAGGTACAGGTACAAGGCAAAGAAATGCAATTTGGGTCTAACCAGAAGTGCAATAGCAGTAAGTGCGGGATATACAATGGTTCCATAAGTGCAGAACATGTATAAGTACTGATTAAATATAGAAATGAATACTATTATGAAATGAAACAAACGAAACAAATGAAATTGCGATTGCACAATCGTGTTTTTCTGGAGGGACTGGATCTTAAGACACTTTACAGATAGAGTAAGCACATTTTTGGGATTTGGGTCTGGATTTCCAGGCTGCAAAATAACTGCGCTTTTCTCTTTCTGCTTATTAGTACACGACCTACAATATCGCAAAAGGCCCAGATACATTTTACCCTTTTGTCTTCAATGACATCATGGGCCTGAGTCCAACCGGCATCCAACTGAACGATGTCAAACTGGCTATGATGGGAAAAGTAAAGAACGGTTACGCGGTACAGTTACCTTGCAATGTCTTCCACAAATTAAGTTTATTATTTCAATTATGTACTAAATTCTATTTACTTTCTGCCATTTAACTGGATACAAACTTGTTTCCCAGTTCAATCGTGATGCTAGGATGCCAGAGGAGGGCCCATTCTACAACAAACAACCAACTGACAACGACAAAGTGCATGTTCTGGTTTGTGTCATTGATGCTAACACACTAACCTGCATGAACAAAGACACTGAGGAAAAGATTCGCCAAATCAGGATTGAAGCCACTCACCTGAGTAAGAGCAGAAATCTCTGAAAACATTGAGTGTTTAATCGATAACAAAAAGCCACACTGGGGCCCTGTTTACGTTACGCTTGCACGTGAAAACATAACATTTTTTAATCAGATGTAACTTTTGTTTAGACGGCGACCGCGTTTTCGGGGCTTAAAAACGCAAAAAAGGGAAACCCCCCTCCAGAGTGAAAATCTTAAAAACGCTCCAATGTCATGCTCCCATCTAAAGAATAAAAACGTAAAAGTCTGCAGCCTTTGATGTTGCATTGAGGAGAGGGAGAGAAGTAGAAGGAAGGTTTACGCAGGTGCGCGGACTTGGTAGTGTTGTGTTGCAGTGCTTCAAACTGCCACCTAGCCACCTGGCGTGCATACTACATCAAATTTTACACACTATTGCGTCACCATATGCATGCAGATCCCCCCCCCCAACACTAGTCTATACGCGGAATAAAGAGTGAGAACGCAACGCCACTTTTGCATTTCTCTTCAGTGCGTCTACGTCTAAACATAGCCTGGGTATTAAGCAGTCCCTCCTGTGGCTTTAACAGTTTCTTTAATCACGGAGAACAACAGTTTTCGTTTTCCTTGCAGGTATTCCTCAAGTGGCCATTCTCACCAAGATTGATCTGGTCTCTCCTGAAATCAAAGAAAATTTACAGAATGTCTACAAGAGCAATTACCTGAAGGAAAAGGTATGTTTTCATGAGTAATATTGGGATTTGCTTTGTAATGGAGGCACAGTTAAAATGTATTGAGGTACAGTATATTAATTAAATTGTTCAGTATATGAGCGCTACCCAGAACTTATTCTCTTCCTACATGTATATCAGTTCTGATCCAAACTTGATATCCTGCCCAATTTTCTAATTCCTACCACTTACCAAAGATCTGTTTTCGCCTTATTTAAAGCCATGTGAATCTCTCTGTCTAGATTCAGATCATTCCCCAAGAAGAGAAGCTGCAACTTCAAATCAAGTCTCAATTTTTGTGTGCCCAATCAGTCCCTCCAGAAAAACATGATTATGCAATCACATAATTCAATGCACAATTAGCCAAAGTCTGCCTATTATGTGGGGGCCGGATTTTTTCAAATACGCCACACTTCGCCACATAAGTTGCCGATTTCCACGCAAAACAATGCAGGGCTGGCATGATTTCACAATCCCTGCGTTTTCGTTGCAAAGAGTCACATATCATAATTCTTTAAATTAAGACCAGTAGTCAATTAAAAGCCGTTAGTGTCCGGGGGCGTGGTCAACACGGACAAATTACGGCCGGCCTCAAATTAGGGCCGGGGAAAAAATAGTGTGGATAATCTCCTGCGTGCCTTTCATATAATGTGGCTTCAAGTTTACCGTAATGTACACGCCTACCAATTTAATTTAACAGATTTAATAATATATTCATGCTTTTTTTTCGGGTTACGGTACTTATGTAAAGTATTATTTTCCTAACGGTATTTTAGTCTATTTTAGGCTGTATGCGTTACGCAGCCGAGTGTGCCACCAGGTGCCACTGGATGGCCGTACCTGTTGGATGTAACGCGGGTCTCTTTAGTGACAGCAGAGAATGATACATCTGGTGCTAGTGACAGACTTTTCAACAACAAAACAAAAATACTTTTAAAGTATGCAGAAGAAAACTTGTGTTGTTGTATGTTGTGTTTGAACATAGATGGAGCAGTTCAGTGTAAATGTGGGAATTCCCATGAACTGCATCTTCCCTGTGAAGAACTACGATAAAGAAATCGACCTCAACGACAACGTTGACTCACTGATCCTGAGCGCCCTGAGAAACATTATCAACTTCGGAGACGACTGCATCAACTTCCACAAAAATCAGAGTCGTGCTTCTTGTCAAAATTACAATCTGTGACATTATCAGCAGGATTTATGATTACTTTTTACTTACCACATTTGTATGTTTATTACTTTAAAGCCGTTGAAAACTAACCTTTATATCTTCAGTTTGTCTCAGTAATATGGAATATCATTGACTAAATAAGCAGCCATAAAGTTAAAAAAAGGACATATTTGGGTATTATAAGAGTTCACTTAACCGCTCAGTTTATCTGCTACTGTAGGAATATGTAGGTTTGGTTTAATCAGATTTAAATTACATATGTCATGAGATCATAAAACATCTTTTTCAAATAATTGAGGAGAGCACAGACAAAACATTCTCATGTAAATTGAATGAAATTGTTCTATCTTTGCATATTATGTGTTAATGTAAGAATTCATAACTTATAATTTGAAAAATTAGTTTTCAGGACCTTTCATTTGCTTTCAGTAATCTAACAGAACAATTAGTGTCTCCGTCTTTATAAATAGTTTTGTTTATTGTAAACAATTAACTTAATTTTGAAACCTACATAACTTTATATTATTTACACAGGTCCCAAACATACAAAATAGTTCTGGCTGCATCTAGAAAACCAAGTCTTATGTTATAATATTTCACCCAATGTAACCAACATGTGGCTTCAACAACCAGCTAAAATACAGTAAATCTGCTTTTTCAACCTTCAACAGGATGTGATTATTTTTTAAGAGTTATGTTTCCACATGTAATAATGTTAAATTACACATGAAACACCTAGAGAAAATACATAATTTTCCAGTTACATTGATTAAAATACAAGGCAACAAGAAGCTTTAATAGTATTATATTAACTAATATATGGTTTGGGGAATGGGACCTCAGACTAAAAAGACTAACCCTTGTTTGTCTTCCTGTCGACCGTGAACTTATTGTCTTTCCAGGTCAGAATTGAAAATTAACTTATTTTTTCTGACGTTTTGTTGCTTTTTTTCAATTCATGGTCAATTAACCTAATTCACATGACATGACATTATACATTTTTTTTTGTTTAAAAATGCAGAAATTATGAATTATTTTGACTAAAAGTTAAGATCAGAGGATGTTGTGTGTTGGATTCTGTTTAGAAACCTTTAAAAAAACATTCAAATGCTATAAATTTGAATTAAACACCCAAAATTTAATGTAAGTAATCATTATTTTACATGTAAAGAACGTAGTTCCATATGATTCACATCTATGTTATGTTGGGAAATTTGGTTTAAAGAAATATATTTCTAATGTGAAAAATCCCTTTGAAAACGGGACCAATTAGACTCGAGGAAAACACAAAGGTTAAATCTGCAAAGATTAATAAAATATATATATTTATAGATTTATAATCTATAAAGAATTAACCTTAGCCTCTATTTTGATGTAACAGCGCCTCCCACAGACGGGAATACGTCATTACAGTTTTTAGGAGGTTGTTTTGATAAATAACATAATTAATCACTCAGCTTTCAGGGACATAAATAATGTAGGCCTATTTAACATTTAGTAATTTAGCATTTCAATGATTTAACTTCTAAAACTCATAATTACAAGTTAACGGAGCAAGATTTACTTCCAAGAAACAGCATTAACTTCTTCCTCTGGTTCAACATAAAGCTGAGGCTGAAGTATAGATGTTGAATAAAAAAAGAAAGGCACAGCTCCAGCTGCAGAACATAGCCTAGCTGTTTTTAACCCTCATGTTGTCCTCGGGTCAAATTGACTGGTTTTCCTATATCCATATTATTTTTAATTACCCAATTGTAATTACCCATAATAACTTGATTGATTCCACACAACGCTCTTTGGGGTGATTTAGATGGGTAATTTTGGGGTGTCTTATTCAATTTCAGAAAACAAATTGAAGTGTTGTTGAAATAGTGTTGAGTAAAAGTTGACACATTCCAGTCTGTGATTATCCATCAACATCCATTCCTTTAATTTTAGTCTAAATAATTCCTAATTTCTGCTTTTCTAACTCAAACATTAGGTATAATTTCCTATAAATGAGGTTTATTGAACATAAATTCCAAAAATAACTGTAAACTAAAGTTAATAAGTTAGTGTTACGTAGTGTTGAAAATGTCAAAAAAAGTGACAAACATAGGAAAAAAAGTATCAAAAGTGTTGAAAAAATGACAAACGTAAGAAAAAGTTAAAAACATCGATAAAAAGCGAACAAAATTGTTGATTTTGAATTTTTACGGGAAGACAACACAAGGGTTAAAAATACATGACTTTCTAAGTGATATTATTGATCCGTCTTGGGGGAATGAATGCTGCATATGTGAGTTTTTTGTAGACAAATCCACCAGAGCTCACCAAAAAAACAGTGACTGCTTCTTCAAGTCCACCACAAAAATAAAAAAAATCTTCCATCTTCATCGATGGACGTGCACCCAGCGACAAACAATCATTATGGGGCAAAGGGTGCGGGGATGGATGGATGGATAAACAGAAATTATATCCAAATATGTATGCACTTAAGGTAGTGGATTATTAAGTAGATTTTTAATTTGTACCAATGTTAAACCATAACGATTACAGTTTAACCGCTACCATTTAAAGCTATAGTGCGTCGTTTAAGTAATGACAACAACACTGTCGGCGCATCCACATAATACAAGCCTTCAGAGAACGAGCCTTCAGAGATAACGCACTCTCCCCCCCCCCCCCCCCCCCCCCCCTCGCCACACAGTTGCTAGTGGACAAGGAGATACAAAGGATTAAAAAAACATGATGGACTCTTCAGAAGAGGTCATATCTTCACTTGAGTTTCTGCGTGTGTAAGTTGGACGACGACACAATCTTCTGAGCATTTAATGACACTGAGAACACAGAGAGAGTTGTGTGGAGCTGATAGTCTTAATTAGCTCATTAGCAACATGGTTCTTGCTCAGTATGAGATCCATTTTTAAAAAATGTTTGTCCAAATTAGTCACTTAAAATACAAATGCTTGGGAAAATTTAATCCAGGTTGAAAAAAAACCGGGAAATTGCCTATTAAAGTTGAGAATACAACAGCAGTATTTAAATGTTGGGAATCAGTACTTATGTGCTGGTTAGATCCTCTTAGTTTGGCTGAATCGTGCGTAAGAAAACAGCTGAAGACAGAGAACACTTTAGATGAAATAGCATTTTCTTCTTTTGTAATAATAATACACCACAGTGATTCATTAAATACCATTCAGAGGGCTGTAACTACAGCTCTGTTACATCACTCGTGATATAGAAACTTTTTTGGGCTTTTAGACAGCCGTTAAATGTGTAAGCTCACCTACAGTTACGTATTGGCTATGTTAGCATAGGTAATGCAAATAAAATTTCACAAAGAAGTGCCTCTTTTTTTTTTAATCAGTTGAATAAAACCAGATTGATCACACATAAGGTGTGCTAACTCAACAGGACTCTGCATTTGAGTTACATTAAAGTATGAAAGTGTTATATATTTTAAAGTTTACAGAGCAAAACTGCATTATTTAAATATGTTGGGTATCCGTACTTACGTGCTGGTTATATCCACTCTGTCCATGTCAACCACGGTAAAAAAATGAGAAGGCAGAAGTGCTGGACAGTTTACTCCTTGTTGTCGTCCATTACACCTGAGTGTGTGTGTGTTTAGAGTATATGTGAGGACTGTGTGTGTGTGTTTAGAGTATATGTGAGGACTGTGTGTGTTTAGAGTATATGTGAGGACTGTGTGTGTGTGTGTTTAGAGTATATGTGAGGACTGTGTGTGTGTGTGTTAAGAGTATATGTGAGGACTGTGTGTGTGTGTCTGTGTGTGTCTGTGTGTGTCTGTGTGTGTGTATATGTTTAGAGTCTGTCGGGACTGTGTTTAAAGTATACGTGAGGACTGTGTGTGTGTTTAGAGTATATGTGAGGACTGTGTGTGTTTAAAGTGTAGGTGAGGACAGTGTATGTTGTGTGTTTGTTTAAAGTGTATGTGAGGACTGTGTATGTATGGTGAAAGTGTACGTGAGGACTGTGTGTGTGTGTTTAAAGTGTACGTGAGGACTGTGTGTGTGTGGTGAAAGTGTACGTGAGGACTGTGTGTGTGTGGTGAAAGTGTACGTGAGGACTGTGTGTGTGTGTGGTGTGTGTTAGACCTTTTCTGTTTTTGTTCTCCACTGTGGTTATTTCGAGGTTCCTCTTTTTCTCTGATTGCTACTGATTGTGTTGATTTCACTTCATTGTACTTCACACCGTCTGCAATCAAGCACAACGGTAAGCCTGCAATGATGCAAAAGCTACATATTCTATGTCTACACACTATTCATGTATTTATTTACTTGACTCTTTCTTATCTTACTACACTTCATCTCAAAGGATGTAGAGATTGTTTGAAAAATACCTCTATCTTAGGTGTGTTTATTTCCACATTTAGAACTTCGGTTTGTTTCACAGCACTGAGTGAAGAAATTAGATTGATTCCTTGACAATACTTAGTTTTTATAGCGTTTTAATCAACATTGTTCAAATATTCACAAACACACAGTCCTGATGGCTGTTCAGCATTTGTGGTCTCAAAAGAATCACAAGTGTACTGGGAAGCAAACCGAGTTTAGTTGCACCAAAGTTCAAATGTAAGTGTTTATAGCAAATTTGTAGTATTAATATATATTTATTTTTTCAATATACCGTCAAATATTCTAGTCCCTCTTGCTGTTTATTTTTCTTCATTCTTATTTCTGTTTAAATGAGGATGGATGAAATATAAAGCATTTTATGTTTGCACTGTATTTATTGAACAATAAATGGATGAAAGCTGCTTTCACTTTCACCTGCTACCTGCATCTGTCAATAATTCACCAGTCTAGGTACAAAATAATGTCATAAACCAAGTTATTATGTATCCCAGTCAATCGAACCAGGCATCTGATTGGTCTACTAGACATTTAGAATGTGCCCAAATCACTATTAAAGCTCACCATGCTCATCACTAAACATTTTACTCTTACTCTCTATTTTCATGTCAATCTTACAGAGTGTAAAGTGCTGATATTACGCTTTTTGGCTTTCACCTTTCCTTTATTGTTTTATATTTCTTTTTTGTGTGTGTTATAGATCTACAAAGTGAAAAAGCCAAAGTCCCCCCCCCAAAGGGACTTACCATCTCCAACAGAAAACACTGTTCATAATCACTGCGTCACTTTGTCACACGTTATAATGCTCGCCTAGCTGCTAGCGTGGCACGCCTCATATTTCTCTGGAGAAAGGAGATTCCCTACTCCGCGTTCCCGAAGCAGGAAGTGTGACATACTGTAGGCCTGAAGTGAGATGAGAAACAGAGAAATATTTTGGAATAAAACCAATGTCCCCAAAAGGTTTAATTTGATGTAGGAAAAAGTAAATACATTGCAACATATCGCAGAATGTTGCGAAATGCTTAAAATCGCAAAATTTGGCACTAAGCGGCTAGCCCTCTCAATGCGATCTCATGGGAAAGTGTATAAATGGCCACTTTTAATGCCAACTTATTAGGACTTTTCAGGTCTTTTTAGGACCTCTCATAATTTATGCTTAGACAACAAAACGTCTTAAATAAAGTAACTTAAGTAAGAAACATACTTAACATACATAACCAAAGCCAATGGTTAAGTTAAAAAAACTTGATGAAACAAATCAGAAACAAACATCAGTCTGTTGGGTTAATAATGTTGGATTAATAATTTTGTTGGACCCATTAACCATGAATTATACTACATCTCACTTCTGGAGCAGTTATTTTGGGCATCTAATATTGATGTGAACAGGTTTACTGTTGAATGACGGTGCTGGTACATGGCATAAAATGCTACGTGAAAAAGCAAAAGAGCATTGTGAAAACACACAAAATGGAAATGGGCGTTTTTCAAATTTAATTTGTGAAACCAGGCTAAACTCTGACTTGGTTTATGATAGGATTTATAATCCATGATGATGTTACAGTATATGACCAGTCAAGGTAGGTTAATTATTGTCAAGACAAGGCAGTTTGTTTGTTTTACATAAATAACTATATTACAGGTGACTATACAGCTCGCTCCGATTGGACCTTGGACCCACATTCTTCTTTTGACTTTCTTCCAGTACAACAGGTATGAGCTATACTATAAAGTTTGTGATCTGATGTTAAAATGGTAAATTATGTTTTTTGTGAATTTCACTTAATTTTTGTTTTAGTTAAACCCTGTTTTTCGTGAACTCTTTAGTTTTTTGGTATTGCTTAATTAATTATGTTTGGTTGCGTTAATTTCACTCAGTATGACAGACCTTACAGTCCATAAAACCCTATCAAGGACGTTTGAGAGACTGCATTAGTGAATTCATGGATGCGAAAAATAGTTTAAAAAAAAAATGGACTAATGTTTTATAATTTGGGTTGTTTAATCTTTAAATCTGCTCTTTCCTATGAAATATAAGACATTTTCAATGTTTATTCTGCTTCAAGTTAGTAATGAGTGTGATTTGGGATAGAGAAATTGATATAAACAGCATTCAATGTTAATTATAAAATAGTAAAAAGTAACTGACGATAAATGTAATATAAATCTAATATAACATTGACATTCCTATATTTTTTTACATTTGGATTTTATGTATTTGTTTTAACTCCGCAGCCATGGGAGTAATCTTCAGCTTTCTCAGTAAGATTGTTTTTTAAAGTTATAGGTATCATTCATATAAAGTAATACAATTGTTGTAATTTTTCTCTTATATGAACATGTATCATAATTTTCAGATTTCAGTAACCATGGAGGACAATAAACTGGGGTGAGTGTGTCTTTGTCCTAAAAGTGATTTTTTTATATACAGTATTTATTAAGAGTCCAAGCTTGATGATTAACAAAATACAAAACATACTCACAACTCACAACGTTAACAAATCCTATCCCCCCCCACCCCCCCACTGTCATCACCACCCATCCAGACAGAAATCAAGAAAGATGACAATAATTACAATATGCTAGACCATTCAACAAAATAGTAACAAATAGACCATGAACTAAATAAATATTGAAAAAATGACACTGTAAGCCCATCATTCACATCTCTCACTAGCACAAAGCTTCGGCTACGGGACCCCCCTTCCATCCCCTTAAAAAAGCTGTCTGGCTATCAATAAACCAGTCTGGACCCAGCTGCTGGTGTGTTTATCCATCCGGTTTAGGATTGACCCATCTCCTAGAACAAGTATCTTGGGCTGAATGGAACCTGGTACCTGCAATCCGACGTAGGTTACCGTGTATCTTATCACAGGATCGTAGGACATGAAGTTATAGGCCGTCCTCTGTCTTACATTTCCAAACCAACCGGGCTCGCAAATCATTTATTCCTACCAGCGTTATATTACTGAATAAATTGGGGAAAATAACGTGATCCTCTCTGGGGATAACATGCACTTTTGTAGAATTTTAAATGTCGCTGATGATGATGCACCTTACTATTGATAGCCCACTGTGCTAATGGCACTTTATATTTTATGATGTAGAGATGGTTGGCTTTGTGTATTTGTTGTTGTTGTTTTTTAGTGGTTGTGTTGTTGTGTGTTGTCTGTCAGTCTATCTGTGGGATCTATCTGATGAGCTGTATGCAAGATGAATTTCCGAAAGGATCAATAAATGTCTATCTATCTAACTTGGTGTTTTCAGACCAATTCTAAACAATCTGAATGGAGTCTAATAGAAGTGATGCATACTCTTGAAATGAATAAGGTGCACCCTCACATCGCGTGACATAGTTTTATTATTCCTACAAACTCTATCCCACTCCTCATCATCCAGGGTATCACCACCCTTTCATTGATTGTTATTTTAAACATTGTTCTTACCATAAATTCAAATTGATTAAAAAATCGATTTATTGCCCAGCACTACTTTTAGAGCATTATGCCTTCAAATTAAATTAATGCTTGGTGTATTAATAAAGAAATGGAACGAATTGGGGGGACAGCTATGCTACCTTTAGTCACTAAAGGTAGCATAGCTGTCCCCCCCAATTCGAGGTGAGGTAGTGTAATAGGCTATACTCATTACCTATAATTTTATTATCAAAATAATACATACTAATACTTGTTGTCTGTGTTGTTGTTAAAGTCTACTGCACATTAATGCATGTTTCCTTCCCTGAGCAGAGACAAAAGTGATCTGCAGTATGTTAATGACAACAAACCTCAGACTGATGGCCAGCAGCTCAGGTTTCTTCTTCATGGACCAGTTGGAGCTGGAAAATCCTGTTCATTAACTCTGTCCAAAGTGTCTTACAAGGCAGGATGTGCAGACTGGCTTTGGAAGATAACAACTCATTATCCTGTTTCACCAAAAGGTATTAACAACTTTTGATTGTATTGATAGACAAATAAAAAAACACATTTGTATGGCGTATACAACATTGCAAAATATGTAA
>NW_022604860.1:0-12339 GCF_008692095.1 Etheostoma spectabile
AAAAGTGTCAATATAGCCTTTAGCAGCCTGAAAAAGTGTCAATATAGCCTTGGGTGTAAGGCCTAATATTAAAACCGTACATCAAAATGCTCTGACATTACTGAGAGAAAACACTGGATAGGTGATGTCTCCCCCAGACTGGAATGAAGCTGGAATAGTCAGGATCTTTTTAGAGTAGCCTGAAAAAGTGAAGAATATGCCTTTAACAGCCTGAAAAAGTGTCAATATAGCCTTGGTTTTAAGGGCTTAATATTAAAACCGTACATCAGAATGCTCTGAAAATACCTGAGAGAAACACTGGATAGGTGATGTCTCCCCCAGACTTGGAATGAAGCTGGAAATAACGTCAGGATTCCTTTTTAGAGTAGCCTGAAAAAGAGAAGAATATGCCTTTAACAGCCTGAAAAAGTGTCATTATAGCCTTTAACAGCCTGAAAAAGTGTCAATATAGCCTTGGTTGTAAGGCCTTAATATTAAAACCGTACATCAGAATGCTCTGACATTACCTGAGAGAAACACTGGATAGGTGATGTCTCACCCAGACTTGGAATGAAGCTAGAATAACGTCAGGATTACTTTGTAGAGTAGCCTGAAAAAGAAAAGAATATGCCTTTAACAGCCTGAAAAAGTGTCAATATAGCCTTGGTTTTAAGGCCTTAATATTAAAACCGTATATAAAAATGCTCTGAAATACTGAGAGAAACACTGGATAGGTGATGTCTCCCCCAGACTTGGAATGAAGCTGGAATAAACGTCAGGATTCCTTTTTAGAGTAGCCTGAAAAAGAGAAGAAGATTGCCTTTAAAGAACCTGAAAAGTGTAAATATAGCCTTTAAGCAGCCTGAAAAAGTGTCAAATAGCCTTGGTGTAAGCCTAATATTAAACCGTACATCAGAATGCTCTGACATTACCTGAGAGAAAACACTGGATAGGTGATGTCTCCCCAGACTTGGAATGAAGTGGAATAACGTCAGGATTCCTTTTTAGAGTAGCCTGAAAAGAGAAGAATATGCCTTTAACAAGATGAAAAAGTTGTCAATATAGCTTGGTTGTAAGGCCTTAATATTAAAACCGTACATCAGAATGCTCTGAAAATACTGAGAGAAACACTGGATAGGTGATGTCTCCCCCAGACTTGAATGAAGCTGGAAATAACGTCAGGGGTCTTTTTAGAGTAGCCTGAAAAAGAGAAGAATATGCCTTTAACAGCCTGGAAAAAAGTGTCAATATAGCCTTGGTTGTAAGGGCTTAATATTAAAACCGTACATCAAAATGCTCTGACATTACCTGAGAGAAACACTGGATAGGTGATGTCTCCCCCAGACTTGGAATGAAGAGCTGGAATAAAGTCAGGATTCCTTTTAGAGTAGCCTGAAAAAGAGGAAGAATATGCCTTAACAGCCTGAAAAAGTGTATATAGCCTTGGTTTAAGGCATTAATATTAAACCGTACATCAGAATGCTCTGAAAATACTGAGAGAAACACTGGATAGGTGATGTCTCCCCCAGACTTGGAATGAAGCTGGAAATAACGTCAGGATTCCTTTTTAGAGTAGCCTGAAAAAGAGAAGAATATGCCTTTAACAGCCTGAAAAAGTGTCAATATAGCTTTAACAGCCTGAAAAGTGCAATATAGCCTTGGTTTAAGGCCTTAATATTAAAACCGTACATCAGAATGCTCTGAAAATACCTGAGAGAAACACTGGATAGGTGATGTCTCCCCCAGACTTGAATGAAGCTGGAATAACGTCAGGATTCCTTTTTAGAGTAGCCTGAAAAAGAGAAGATAGCCTTTAACAACATGAAAAGTGTCAATATAGCCTTAACAGCCTGAAAAAGTGTCAATATAGCTTGGTTAAGGCCTTAATATTAAAAACGTACATCAAAATGCTCTGAAAATACCTGAGAGAAACATGGATAGGTGATGTCTCCCCAGACTTGGAATGAAGCTGGAATAAGTCAGGATTCCTTTTAGAGTAGCCTGAAAAAGAGAAGAATATGCCTTTAACAGCCTGAAAAAGTGTCAATATAGCCTTGTTTTAAGGCCTTAATATTAAAACCGTACATCAAAAGCTCTGAAATTACCTGAGAGAAACACTGGATAGGTGATGTCTCCCCCAGACTTGGAATGAAGCTGGAATAACGTCAGGTCCTTTTTAGAGTAGCCTGAAAAAGAGGAAGAATATGCCTTTAACAGCCTGAAAAAGTGTCAATATAGCCTTGGTTGTAAGGCCTTAATATTAAAACCGTACATCAGAATGCTCTGACAAATACCTGAGAGAAACACTGGATAGGTGATGTCTCCCCAGACTTGGAATGAAGCTGGAATAACGTCAGGATTCCTTTTTAGAGTAGCCTGAAAAAGAGAAGAATATGCCTTTAACAGCCTGAAAAAGTGTCAATATAGCCTTGGTTTTAAGGCCTTAATATTAAAACCGTACATCAGAATGCTCTGAAAATACCTGAGAGAAAACACTGGATAGGTGATGTCTCCCCCAGACTGGAATGAAGCTGGAATAACGTCAGGATTCCTTTTAGAGTAGCCTGAAAAAGAGAAGAATATGCCTTTAACAACCTGAAAAAAGTGTCAATATAGCCGTTAGCAGCCTGAAAAAGTGTCAATATAGCCTTGGTTGTAAGGCCTTAATATTTAAAACCGTACATCAAAATGCTCTGACATTACCTGAGAGAAACATGGATAGGTGATGTCTCACCCAGACTTGGAATGAAGCTGGAATAACGTCAGGATTCCTTGTAGAGTAGCCTGAAAAGAAGAAGAATATGCTTTAACAGCCTGAAAAAGTGTCAATATAGCCTTGGTTAAGGCCTTAATATTAAAACCGTACATCAGAATGCTCTGAAAAATACCTGAGAAAAACACTGGATAGGTGATGTCTCCCCAGACTTGGAATGAAGCTGGAATAACGTCAGGATTCCTTTTAGAGTAGCCTGAAAAAGAGAAGAATATGCCTTTAAAAAACATGAAAAAGTGTCAATATAGCCTTTAGCAGCTGAAAAAGTGTCAATATAGCTTGGTTGTAAGGCCCTAATATTAAAACCGTACATCAAAATGCTCTGACATTACTGAGAGAAAACACTGGATAGGTGATGTCTCCCCCAGACTTGGAATGAAGCTGGAATAACGTCAGGATTCCTTTTAGAGTAGCCTGAAAAAGGGAAGAATATGCCTTTAACAGCATGAAAAAGTGTCAATATAGCCTTGGTTTGTAAGGCCTTAATATTAAAAACGTACATCAGAATGTCTGAAAATACCTGAGAGAAACACTGGATAGGTGATGTCTCCCCAGACTTGGAATGAAGCTGGAATAACGTCAGGATTCTTTTTAGAGTAGCCTGAAAAGAGAAGAATATGCCTTTAACAGCCTGAAAAAGTGTCAATATAGCCTTGGTTTAAGGCCTTAATATTAAAACCGTACATCAGAATGCTCTGAAAATACCTGAGAGAAACACTGGATAGGTGATGTCTCCCCAGACTTGGAATGAAGCTGAATAACGTCAGGATTCCTTTTAGAGTAGCCTGAAAAAAGAGAAGAATATGCCTTTAACAACATGAAAAAGTGTCAATATAGCCTTTAGCAGCCTGAAAAAGTGTCAATATAGCCTTGGTTTAAGGGTAATATTAAAACCGTACATCAGAATGCTCTGAAAATACCTGAGAGAAAACTGGATAGGTGATGTCTCACCCAGACTTGGAATGAAGCTGGAATAACGTCAGGATTCCTTTTTAGAGTAGCCTGAAAAAGAGAAGAATATGCCTTTAACAGCCTGAAAAAGTGTCAATATAGCCTTGGTTTTAAGGCCTAATATTAAAACCGTACATCAGAATGCTCTGAAAATACCTGAGAGAAACACTGGATAGGTGATGTCTCCCCAGACTTGGAATGAAGCTGGAATAACGTCAGGATTCCTTTTTAGAGTAGCCTGAAAAAGAGAAGAATATGCCTTTAACAGCATGAAAAAGTGTCAATATAGCCTTGGTTTTAAGGCCTTAATATTAAAACCGTACATCAGAATGCTCTGACATTACCTGAGAGAAAACTGGATAGGTGATGTCTCCCCAGACTTGGAATGAAGCTGGAATAACGTCAGGATTCTTTTTAGAGTAGCCTGAAAAAGAGAAGAATATGCCTTAACAGCCTGAAAAAAGTGTCAATATAGCCTTGGTTTTAAGGCCTTAATATTAAAACCGTACATATCAGAATGCTCTGACATACCTGAGAGAAACACTGGATAGGTGAAGTTCCCCCAGACTTGGAATGAAGCTGGAATAATGTCAGGATTCCTTTTAGAGTAGCCTGAAAAAGAGAAGAATATGCCTTTAACAACATGAAAAAGTGTCAATATAGCCTTTAGCAGCCTAAAAAGTGTCAATATAGCCTTGGTTTTAAGGCTTTAATTAAAACCGTAATCGGAATGCTCTGAAATACCTGAGAGAAACACTGGATAGGTGATGTCTCCCCCAGACTTGGAATGAAGCTGGAATAACGTCAGGATTCCTTTTTAGAGTAGCCTGAAAAAGAGAAGAATATGCCTTTAAACATGAAAAAAGTGTCAATATAGCCTTGGTTTAAGGCCTTAATATTAAAACCGAACATCAGAATGCTCTGAATTACCTGAGAGAAACACTGGATAGGTGATGTCTCCCCAGACTTGGAATGAAGCTGGAATAACGTCAGGATTCCTTTTTAGAGTAGCCTGAAAAAGAGAAGAATATGCCTTTAACAGCCTGAAAAAGTGTCAATATAGCCTTGGTTTTTAAGGCCTTAATATTAAAACCGTACATCAGAATGCTCTGAAATACCTGAGAGAAACATGGATAGGTGATGTCTCCCCCAGACTTGGAATGGAGCTGGAATAACGTCAGGATTCCTTTTTAGAGTAGCCTGAAAAAGAGAAGAATATGCCTTTAACAGCCTGAAAAAGTGTCAATATAGCCTTGGTTTAAGGCCTAATATTAAAAACCGTACATCAGAATGCTCTGAACATACCTGAGAGAAACACTGGATAGGTGATGTCTCCCCAGACTTGGAATGAAGCTGGAATAACGTCAGGATTCCTTTTTAGAGTAGCCTGAAAAAGAGAAGATATGCCTTTAACAGCCTGAAAAAGTGTCAATATAGCCTTGGTTTTAAGGCCTTAATATTAAAACCGTACATCAGAATGCTCTGAAAATACCTGAGAGAAACACTGGATAGGTGATGTCTCCCCAGACTTGGAATGAAGCTGGAATAACGTCAGGATTCCTTTTAGAGTAGCCTGAAAAAGAGAAGAATATGCCTTTAACAACATGAAAAAGTGTCAATATAGCAGCCTTGGTTTTAGGCCTTAATATTAAAACCGTACATCAGAATGCTCTGAAAATACCTGAGAGACACATGGATAGGTGAGTCTCCCCCAGACTTGGAATGAAGCTGGAATAACGTCAGGATTCCTTTTTAGAGTAGCCTGAAAAAGAGAAGAATATGCCTTTAACAACATGAAAAAGTGTCAATATAGCCTTTAACAGCCTGAAAAAGTGTCAATATAGCCTTGGTTGTAAGGCCTTAATATTAAAACGTACATCAGAATGCTCTGACATTACCTGAGAGAAACACTGGATAGGTGATGTCTCCCCAGACTTGGAATGAAGCTGGAATAACGTCAGGATTCCTTTTTAGAGTAGCCTGAAAAAGAGAAGAATATGCCTTTAACAGCCTGAAAAAAGTGTCAATATAGCCTGGTTTTAAGGCCTTAATATTAAAACCGTATTCAAAATGCTCTGACATTACCTGAGAAAACACTGGATAGGTGATGTCTCCCCAGACTTGGAATGAAGCTGGAATAACGTCAGGATTCCTTTTTAGAGTAGCCTGAAAAAGAGAAGAATATGCCTTAACAACATGAAAAAGTGTCAATATGCCTTTAGCAGCCTGAAAAAGTGTCAATATAGCCTTGGTTGTAAGGCCTTTATTTAAAACCGTACATCAGAATGCTCTGAAAATACTGAGAGAAACACTGGATAGGTGATGTCTCCCCAGACTTGGAATGAAGCTGGAATAACGTCAGGATTCCTTTTAGAGTAGCCTGAAAAAGAGAAGAATATGCCTTTAACAGCCTGAAAAAGTGTCAATATAGCCTTGGTTTAAGGCTTAATATTAAAACCGTACATCAGAATGCTCTGAAAATACCTGAGAGAAACACTGGATAGGTGATGTCTCCCCAGACTTGGAATGAAGCTGGAATAACGTCAGGATTCCTTTTAGAGTAGCCTGAAAAAGAGAAGAATATGCCTTTACAGCCTGAAAAAGTGTCAATATAGCCTTGGTTTTAAGGCCTTAATATTAAAACGTACATCAGAATGCTCTGAAAATACCTGAGAGAAACAATGGATAGGTGATGTCTCCCCCAGACTTGGAATGAAGCTGGAATAACGTCAGGATTCCTTTTTAGAGTAGCCTGAAAAAGAGAAGAATATGCCTTTAACACATGAAAAAGTGTCAATAGCCTTAGCAGCCTTGGTTGTAAGGCTTAATATTAAAACCGTACATCAGAATGCTCTGAAAATACCTGAGAGAAACATGGATAGGTGATGTCTCCCCCAGACTTGGAATGAAGCTGGAATAACGTCAGGATTCCTTTTAGAGTAGCCTGAAAAAGAGAAGAATATGCCTTAACAGCATGAAAAAGCAATATAGCCTTTAACAGCCTGAAAAAGTGTCAATATAGCCTTGGTTGTAAGGCCTTAATATTAAAAACGTACATCAGAATGCTCTGACATTACCTGAGAGAAACACTGGATAGGTGATGTCTCCCCCAGACTTGGAATGAAGCTGGAATAACGTCAGGATTCCTTTGTAGAGTGAGCCTGAAAAAGAAAGAGAATATGCCTTTAACAGCCTGAAAAAGTGTCAATATAGCCTTGGTTTTAAGGCCTAATATTAAAACCGTACATCAGAATGCTCTGACATACCTGAGAGAAAACACTGGATAGGTGATGTCTCCCCCAGACTTGGAATGAAGCTGGAATAACGTCAGGATTCCTTTAGAGTAGCCTGAAAAAAGAGAAGAATATGCCTTTACAACATGAAAAAGTGTCAATATAGCCTTTAGCAGCCTGAAAGTGTCAATATAGCCTTGGTTGTAGGCCTTAATATTAAAACCGTACATCAAAATGCTCTGAAAATACCTGAGAGAAACACTGGATAGGTGATGTCTCCCCAGACTTGGAATGAAGCTGGATAACGTCAGGATTCCTTTTAGAGTAGCCTGAAAAAGAGAAGAATATGCCTTTAACAGCATGAAAAAGTGTCAATATAGCCTTGGGTTTAAGGCCTTAATATTAAAACCGTACATCAGAATGCTCTGAAAATACCTGAGAGAAACACTGGATAGGTGATGTCTCCCAGACTTGGAATGAAGCTGGAATAACGTCAGGATTCCTTTTTAGAGTAGCCTGAAAAAGAGAAGAATATGCCTTTAACAACATGAAAAAGTGTCAATATAGCCTTTAACAGCCTGAAAAAGTGTCAATATAGCCTTGGTTGTAAGGCCTTAATATTAAAACCGTACATCAGAATGCTCTGGACTTACCTGAGAGAAACACTGGATAGGTGATGTCTCACCCAGACTTGGAATGAAGCTGGAATAACGTCAGGATTCCTTTGTAGAGTAGCCTGTGAAAAAGAAAGAATATGCCTTTAACAGCCTGAAAAAGTGTCAATATAGCCTGGTTTAAGGCCTTAATATTAAAACCGTACATCAGAATGCTCTGAAAATACCTGAGAGAAACACTGGATAGGTGATGTCTCCCCAGACTTGGAATGAAGCTGGAATAACGTCAGGATTCTTTTTAGAGTAGCCTGAAAAAGAGAAGAATATGCCTTTAAAAGAAAAAGTGTCAAATACGCCTGCAGCGCTGAAAAAGTGTAATATAGCCTTGGTTGTAAGGCCTTAATATTAAAAACCGTACATCAGAATGCTCTGAAAATACCTGAGAGAAACACTGGATAGGTGATGTCTCTCCCCAGATTGGAATGAAGCTGGAATAACGTCAGGATTCCTTTTAGAGTAGCCTGAAAAAGAGAAGAATATGCCTTTAACAGCCTGAAAAAGTGTCAATATAGCCTTGGTTTTAAGGGCTTAATATTAAAACCGTACATCAGAATGCTCTGAAAATACCTGAGAGAAACACTGGATAGGTGATGTCTCCCCAGACTTGGAATGAAGCTGGAATAACGTCAGGATCCTTTTTAGAGTAGCCTGAAAAAGAGAGATATGCTTTAACAGCCTGAAAAAGTGTCAATATAGCTTTAACAGCCTGAAAAAGTGTCAATATAGCCTTGGTTGTAAGGCCTTAATATTAAAACCGTACATCAGAATGCTCTGAAAATACCTGAGAGAAACACTGGATAGGTGATGTCTCACCCAGACTTGGAATGAAGCTGGAATAACGTCAGGATTCCTTTGTAGAGTAGCTGAAAAAGAGAAGAATATGCCTTTAACAGCCTGAAAAAAGTGTCAATATAGCCTGGTTTTAAGGCCTTAATTAAAACCGTACATCAGAATGCTCTGACATACCTGAGAGAAAACATGGATAGGTGATGTCTCCCCCAGACTTGGAATGAAGCTGGAATAACGTCAGGATTCCTTTTAGAGTAGCCTGAAAAAGAGAAGAATATGCCTTTAACAACATGAAAAAGTGTCAATATAGCCTTTAGCAGCCTGAAAAAGTGTCAATATAGACTTGGTTGTAAAGGCCTTAATATTAAAACCGTACATCAAAATGCTCTGACATTACCTGAGAGAAACACTGAATAGGTGATGTCTCCCCAGACTTGGAATGAAGCTGGAATAACGTCAGGATTCCTTTTAGAGTAGCCTGAAAAAGAGAAGAATATGCTTTAACAGCCTGAAAAAGTGTCAATATAGCCTTGGTTTTAAGGCCTTAATATTAAAAACCGTACATCAGAATGCTCTGAAAATACCTGAGAGAAACCATGGATAGGTGATGTCTCCCCAGACTTGGAATGAAGCTGGAATAACGTCAGGATTCCTTTTAGAGTAGCCTGAAAAAGAGAAGAATATGCTTTTAACAACATGAAAAAGTGTCAATATAGCCTTTAACAGCCTGAAAAAGTGTCCATTAGCCTTGGTTTTAAGGCCTTATATTAAAACCGTACATCAGAATGCTCTGAAAATACTGAGAGAAACACTGGATAGGTGATGTCTTCCCCAGACTTGGAATGAAGCTGGAATAACGTCAGGATCCTTTTAGAGTAGCCTGAAAAAGAGAAGAATATGCCTTTAACAACATGAAAAGTGGAATATAGCCTTAACAGCCGAAAAAGTGTCAATATAGCCTTGGTTGTAAGGCCTTAATATTAAAACCGTACATCGAATGCTCTGAAATTACCTGAGAGAAAACACTGGATAGGTGAGTCTCCCCAGACTTGGAATGAAGCTGGAATAACGTCAGGATTCCTTTTAGAGTAGCCTGAAAAAGAGAAGAATATGCCTTTAACAGCCTGAAAAAGTGTCAATATAGCCTTGGTTTTAAGGCCTTAATATTAAAACCGTACATCAAATGCTCTGAAAATACCTGAGAGAAAAACTGGATAGGTGATGTCTCCCCCAGACTGGAATGAAGCTGGAATAACGTCAGGATTCCTTTTTAGAGTAGCCTGAAAAAGAGAAGAATATGCCTTTAACAACATGAAAAAGTGTCAATATAGCCTTTAGCAGCCTGAAAAAGGTTCAATATAGCCTTGGTTTTAAGGCCTTAATATTAAAACCGTACATCAGAATGCTCTGAAAATACCTGAGAGAAACACTGGATAGGGATGTCTCCCCCAGACTGGAATGAAGCTGGAATAACGTCAGGATTCCTTTGTAGAGTAGCCTGAAAAAGAGAAGAATATGCCTTAACAGCCTAAAAAGTGTCAATATAGCCTTGGTTTAAGGCCTTAATATTAAAACCGTACACAGAATGCTCTGACATTACCTGAGAGAAAAATGGATAGGTGATGTCTCCCCCAGACTTGGAATGAAGCTGGAATAACGTCAGGATCCTTTTTAAGAGTAGCCTGAAAAAGAGAAGAATATGCCTTTAACAACATGAAAAAGTGTCAATATAGCCTTTGCAGCCTGAAAAGTGTCAATATAGCCTTGGTTTTAAGGCTTAATATTAAAACCGTACATCAAAATGCTCTGAAATTACCTGAGAGAAACATGGATAGGTGATGTCTCCCCCAGACTTGGAATGAAGCTGGAATAACGTCAGGATTCCTTTTAGAGTAGCCTGAAAAGAGAAGATATGCCTTTAAGAACATGAAAAGTGTCAATATAGCCTTTAACAGCATGAAAAAAGTGTCAATATAGCCTGGTTGTAAGGCCTTAATATTAAAACCGTACATCAGAATGCTCTGAATTACCTGAGAGAAACACTGGATAGGTGATGTCTCCCCAGACTTGGAATGAAGCTGGAATAACGTCAGGATTCCTTTGTAGAGTAGCCTGAAAAAGAAAAAGAATAGACTTTAACAGCCTGAAAAAGTGTCAATATAGCCTTGGTTTTAAGGCCTTAATATTAAAACCGTACATCAGAATGCTCTGAAAATACCTGAGAGAAAACATGGATAGGTGATGTCTCCCCCAGACTTGGAATGAAGCTGGAATAACGTCAGGATCCTTTTGAGAGTAGCCTGAGAAGGGGAAGAATATAGCCTTTAACAGCATGAAAAAGTGTCAATATAGCCTGGGTTTAAGGCCTTAATATTAAAACCGTTCATCAGAATGCTCTGAAAATACCTGAGAGAAACACTGGATAGGTGATGTCTCCCCCAGACTTGGAATGAAGCTGGAAATAAAGTCAGGATTCCTTTTAGAGTAGCCTGAAAAAGAGAAGAATATGCCTTTAACAGCCTGGAAAAAAGTGTCAATATAGCCTTGGTTTAAGGGCTTAATATTAAAACCGTACATCAGAATGCTCTGACATACCTGAGAGAAACACTGATAGGTGATGTCTCCCAGACTTGGAATGAAGCTGGGAATAACGTCAGGATTCCTTTTAGAGTAGCCTGAAAAAGAGAAGAATATGCCTTTAACAGCCTGAAAAAGTGTCAATATAGCCTTTTGGTTTAAGGGCTTAATATTAAAACCGTACATCAGAATGCTCTGAAAAATACCTGAGAGAAACACTGGATAGGTGATGTCTCCCCAGACGGGAATGAAGCTGGAAATAACGTCAGGATTCCTTTTTAGAGTAGCCTGAAAAAGAGAAGAATATGCCTTTAACAGCCTGAAAAAAGTGTCAATATAGCCTTGTAACAGCTGAAAAAGTAATATAGCCTGGTTTAAGGCCTATATAAAACTGTACATCAGAATGCTCTGAAAATACCTGAGAGAACACTGGATAGGTGATGTCTCCCCAGACTTGGAATGAAGCTGGATAACGTCAGGATTCCTTTTTAGAGTAGCCTGAAAAAAGAGAAGAATATGCCTTTAAAACATGAATAAGTGTCAATATAGCCTTTGCAGCCTGAAAAATGTCAATATAGACTTGGTTGTAAGGCCTTAATATTAAAACCGTACATCAAATGCTATCTGACATTACCTGAGATGAAACACTGGATAGGTGATGTCTCCCCAGACTTGGAATGAAGCTGGAAAAACGTCAGGATTCCTTTTTAGAGTAGCCTGAAAAAGAGAAGAATATGCCTTTACAGCTGAAAAAAAGTGTCAATATAGCCTTGGTTTTAAGGCCTTAATATTAAAAACCGTACATCAAAATGCTCTGACATTATCTGAGAGAAACACTGGATAGGTGATGTCTCCCCAGACTTGGAATGAAGATGGAATAACGTCAGGATCCTTTTAGAGTAGCCTGAAAAAGAAGAAATAGCCTTTACAGCACTGAAAAAGTGTCATATAGCCTTGGTTTAAGGCCTAAAATTAAAACCGTACATCAGATGCTCTGACCTTACCTGAGAGAAACCTGGATAGGTGAAGTCTCCCCAGACTTGGATGAAGTGGAATAACGTCAGGATTCCTTTTAGAGTAGCCTGAAAAAGAGAAGAATATGCCTTTAACAGCCTGAAAAAGTGTCAATTAGCCTTGGTTTAAGGCCTTAATATTCAAAACCGTAATCAGAATGCTCTGAACATACCTGAGAGAAACACTGGATAGGTGATTGTCCCCAGACTTGGAAATGAAGCTGGAATAACGTCAGGATTCCTTTTTAGAGTAGCCTGAAAAAGAGAAGAATATGCTTTAACAACATGAAAAAGTGTCAATATAGCCTTTTAGCAGCTGAAAAAGTGTCATATAGCTTGGTTGTAAGGCC
>NW_022604861.1:0-16183 GCF_008692095.1 Etheostoma spectabile
AAGCTGGAATAACGTCAGGATTCCTTTTCAGAGTACCTGAAAAGAGAAGAATATGGCCTTTAACAGCCTGAAAAGTGTCAATATAGACTTGGTTTAAAGGCCTTAATACTAAAACCGTACATCCAAAATGCTCTGACATTACTGAGAGAAACACGGAATATGTGATGTCTCCCCCGACTTGGAATGAAGTGGGAATAACGTCAGGATTCTTTTTAGAGTAGCCTGAAAAAAGAGAAGAATATGCCTTTAACAAACATGAAAAGTGTCAATATAGCCTTTAGCAGCCTGAAAAAGTGTCAATATAGCCGGTTTAAGGCCTTAATATTAAAAACCGTACATCAGAAAGCTCGACATTTACCTGAGAGAAACACTGGATAGGTGACGTCTCACCCAGACTTGGAATGAAGCTGGAATAACGTCAGGATTCCTTTTTAGAGTAGCCTGAAAAAGAGAAGAATATGCCTTTAACAGCCTGAAAAAGTGTCAATATAGCCTTGGTTTTAAGGCCTTAATATTAAAACCGTACATCACGAATGCTCTGAAAATACCTGAGAGAAACACTGGATAGGGATGTCTCCCCCAGACTTGGAATGAAGCTAGAATAACGTCAGGATTCCTTTTTAGAGTAGCCTGAAAAAGAGGAAGAATATGCCTTAAAACAGCCTGAAAAAGTGTCAATATAGCCTTTAACAGCCTGAAAAAGTGTCAATATAGCCTTGGTGTTAAGGCCTTAATATAAAACCGTACATCAGAATGCTCTGAAATTACCTGAGAGACACACTGGATAGGTGATGTCTCCCCCAGACTTGGAATGAAGCTGGAATAAAGTCAGGATTCCTTTTTAGAGTAGCCTGAAAAAGAGAAGAATAGCCTTTAACAACATGAAAAGTGTCAATATAGCCTTTAACAGCTGAAAAAAGTGTCAATATAGCCTTGGTTGTAAGGCCTTAATATTAAAACCGTACATCAGAATGCTCTGACATTACCTGAGAGAAACACTGGATAGGTGATGTCTCACAGACTTGGAATGAAGCTGGAATAACGTCAGGATTCCTTTTAGAGTACCCTGAAAAAGAGAAGAATATGCCTTTAACAGCCTGAAAAAGTGTCAATATAGACTGGTTTAAAGGCCTTAATATTAAACCGTACATCAAATGCTCTGACATTACCTGAGAGAAACACTGGATAGGTGATGTCTCCCCAGACTTGGAATGAAGCTGGAATAACGTCAGGATTCCTTTTTAGAGTAGCCTGAAAAAGAGAAGAATATGCCTTTAACAACATGAAAAAGTGTCAATATAGCCTTTAACAGCCTGAAAAAGTGTCAATATAGCCTTGGTTTAAGGCCTTAATATTAAAACCGTACATCAGAATGCTCTGACATTACCTGAGAGAAACACTGGATAGGTGATGTCTCCCCCAGACTTGGAATGAAGCTGGAATAACGTCAGGATTCTTTTTAGAGTAGCCTGAAAAAGAGAAGAAATATGCCTTTAACAGCCTGAAAAAGTGTCAATATAGCCTTGTTTTAAGGCCTTAATATTAAAACCGTACATCAGAATGCTCTGAAAATTACCTGAGAGAAACACTGGATAGGTGATGTCTCCCCCAGACTTGGAATGAAGCTGGAATAACGTCAGGATTCCTTTGTAGAGTAGCCTGAAAAAGAGAAGAATATGCCTTTAACAGCCTGAAAAAGTGTCAATATAGTAGCCTTGGTTTTAAGGCCTTAATATTAAAACCGTACATCAGAATGCTCTGAAAATACATGAGAGAAACACTGGATAGGTGATGTCTCCCCCAGACTTGGAATGAAGCTGGAATAACGTCAGGATTCCTTTTTAGAGTAGCCTGAAAAAGAGAAGAATATGCCTTAACAACATGAAAAAGTGTCAATATAGCCTTTAGCAGCCTGAAAAAGTGTCAATATAGCCTTGGTTGTAAGGCCTTAATATTAAAACCGTACATCAAAATGCTCTGACATTACCTGAGAGAAACACTGGATAGGTGATGTCTCCCCAGACTTGGAATGAAGCTGGAATAACGTCAGGATTCTTTGTAGAGTAGCCTGAAAAAGAAGAATATGCCTTTAACAGCCTGAAAAAGTGTCAATATAGCCTTGGTTTTAAGGCCTTAATATTAAAACCGTACATCAGAATGCTCTGACATTACCTGAGAGAAACACTGGATAGGTGATGTCTCCCCAGACTTGGAATGAAGCTGGATAACGTCAGGATTCCTTTTTAGAGTAGCCTGAAAAAGAGAAGAATATGCCTTTAAGAACATGAAAAAGTGTCAATATAGCCTTTAGCAGCCTGAAAAAGTGTCAATATAGCCTTGGTTGTAAGGCCTTAATATTAAAACCGTACATCAGAATGCTCTGAAAATACCTGAGAGACACACTGGATAGGTGATGTCTCCCCCAGACTTGGAATGAAGCTGGAATAACGTCAGGATTCCTTTTTAGAGTAGCCTGAAAAAGAGAAGAATATGCCTTTAACAACATGAAAAAGTGTCAATATAGCCTTTAACAGCCTGAAAAAGTGTCAATATAGCCTTGGTTGTAAGGCCTTAATATTAAAACCGTACATCAGAATGCTCTGACATTACCTGAGAGAAACACTGGATAGGTGATGTCTCACCCAGACTTGGAATGAAGCTAGAATAACGTCAGGATTACTTTGTAGAGTAGCCTGAAAAAGAAAAGAATATGCCTTTAACAGCCTGAAAAAGTGTCAATATAGCCTTGGTTTTAAGGCCTTAATATTAAAACCGTACATCAGAATGCTCTGAAAATACCTGAGAGAAACACTGGATAGGTGATGTCTCCCCCAGACTTGGAATGAAGCTGGAATAACGTCAGGATTCCTTTTAGAGTAGCCTGAAAAGAGAAGAATATATGCCTTTAACAGCATGAAAAAGTGTCAATATAGCCTTGGTTGTAAGGCCTTAATATTAAAACCGTACATCAGAATGCTCTGAAAATACCTGAGAGAAACACTGGATAGGTGATGTCTCCCCCAGACTTGGAATGAAGCTGGAATAACGTCAGGATTCCTTTTTAGAGTAGCCTGAAAAAGAGAAGAATATGCCTTTAACAGCCTGAAAAAGTGTCAATATAGCCTTGGTTTAAGGCCTTAATATAAAAACCGTACATCAGAATGCTCTGAAATTACCTGAGAGAAACACTGGATAGGTGATGTCTCCCAGACTTGGAATGAAGCTGGAATAACGTCAGGATTCCTTTTTAGAGTAGCCTGAAAAAGAGAAGAATATGCCTTTAACAGCCTGAAAAAGTGTCAATATAGCCTTGGTTTTAAGGCCTTAATATTAAAACCGTACATCAGAATGCTCTGACATTACCTGAGAGAAACACTGGATAGGTGATGTCTCCCCCAGACTTGGAATGAAGCTGGAATAACGTCAGGATTCCTTTTTAGAGTAGCCTGAAAAAGAGAAGAATATGCCTTTAACAACATGAAAAAGTGTCAATATAGCCTTTAGCAGCCTAAAAAAGTGTCAATATAGCCTTGGTTTTAAGGCCTTAATATTAAAACCGTACATCAGAATGCTCTGAAAATACCTGAGAGAAACACTGGATAGGTGATGTCTCCCCCAGACTTGGAATGAAGCTGGAATAACGTCAGGATTCCTTTTTAGAGTAGCCTGAAAAAGAGAAGAATATGCCTTTAACAACATGAAAAAGTGTCAATATAGCCTTTAGCAGCCTGAAAAAGTGTCAATATAGCCTTGGTTGTAAGGCCTTAATATTAAAACCGTACATCAGAATGCTCTGAAAATACCTGAGAGAAACACTGGATAGGTGATGTCTCCCCCAGACTTGGAATGAAGCTGGAATAACGTCAGGATTCCTTTTTAGAGTAGCCTGAAAAAGAGAAGAATATGCCTTTAACAACATGAAAAAGTGTCAATATAGCCTTTAACAGCCTGAAAAAGTGTCAATATAGCCTTGGTTGTAAGGCCTTAATATTAAAACCGTACATCAGAATGCTCTGACATTACCTGAGAGAAACACTGGATAGGTGATGTCTCACCCAGACTTGGAATGAAGCTGGAATAACGTCAGGATTCCTTTTTAGAGTAGCCTGAAAAAGAGAAGAATATGCCTTTAACAGCCTGAAAAAGTGTCAATATAGCCTTGGTTTTAAGGCCTTAATATTAAAACCGTACATCAGAATGCTCTGAAAATACCTGAGAGAAACACTGGATAGGTGATGTCTCCCCCAGACTTGGAATGAAGCTGGAATAACGTCAGGATTCCTTTTAGAGTAGCCTGAAAAGGAGAAGAATATGCCTTTAACAGCATGAAAAAGTGTCAATATAGCCTTGGTTTTAAGGCCTTAATATTAAAACCGTACATCAGAATGCTCTGAAAATACCTGAGAGAAACACTGGATAGGTGATGTCTCCCCCAGACTTGGAATGAAGCTGGAATAACGTCAGGATTCCTTTTTAGAGTAGCCTGAAAAAGAGAAGAATATGCCTTTAACAACATGAAAAAGTGTCAATATAGCCTTTAACAGCCTGAAAAAGTGTCAATATAGCCTTGGTTGTAAGGCCTTAATATTAAAACCGTACATCAGAATGCTCTGACATTACCTGAGAGAAACACTGGATAGGTGATGTCTCCCCAGACTTGGAATGAAGCTGGAATAACGTCAGGATTCCTTTTAGAGTAGCCTGAAAAAGAGAAGAATATGCCTTTAACAGCCTGAAAAAGTGTCAATATAGCCTTGGTTTTAAGGCCTTAATATTAAAACCGTACATCAGAATGCTCTGAAAATACCTGAGAGAAACACTGGATAGGTGATGTCTCCCCCAGACTTGGAATGAAGCTGGAATAACGTCAGGATTCCTTTTTAGAGTAGCCTGAAAAAGAGAAGAATATGCCTTTAACAGCCTGAAAAAGTGTCAATATAGCCTTTAACAGCCTGAAAAAGTGTCAATATAGCCTTGGTTGTAAGGCCTTAATATTAAAACCGTACATCAGAATGCTCTGACATTACCTGAGAGAAACACTGGATAGGTGATGTCTCACCCAGACTTGGAATGAAGCTGGAATAACGTCAGGATTCCTTTTTAGAGTAGCCTGAAAAAGAGAAGAATATGCCTTTAACAGCCTGAAAAAGTGTCAATATAGCCTTGGTTTTAAGAGCCTTAATATTAAAACCGTACATCAGAATGCTCTGACATTACCTGAGAGAAACACTGGATAGGTGATGTCTCCCCAGACTTGGAATGAAGCTGGAATAACGTCAGGATTCCTTTTAGAGTAGCCTGAAAAAGAGAAGAATATGCCTTAACAACATGAAAAAGTGTCAATATAGCCTTTAGCAGCCTGAAAAAGTGTCAATATAGCCTTGGTTGTAAGGCCTTAATATTAAAACCGTACATCAGAATGCTCTGACATTACCTGAGAGAAACACTGGATAGGTGATGTCTCACCCAGACTTGGAATGAAGCTGGAATAACGTCAGGATTCCTTTTTAGAGTAGCCTGAAAAAGAAAAGAATATGCCTTTAACAGCCTGAAAAAGTGTCAATATAGCCTTGGTTTTAAGGCCTTAATATTAAAACCGTACATCAGAATGCTCTGAAAATACCTGAGAGAAACACTGGATAGGTGATGTCTCCCCCAGACTTGGAATGAAGCTGGAATAACGTCAGGATTCCTTTTAGAGTAGCCTGAAAAAGAGAAGAATATGCCTTTAACAACATGAAAAAGTGTCAATATAGCCTTTAACAGCCTGAAAAAGTGTCAATATAGCCTTGGTTTTAAGGCCTTAATATTAAAACCGTACATCAGAATGCTCTGAAAATACCTGAGAGAAACACTGGATAGGTGATGTCTCCCCCAGACTTGGAATGAAGCTGGAATAACGTCAGGATTCCTTTTTAGAGTAGCCTGAAAAAGAGAAGAATATGCCTTTAACAGCATGAAAAAGTGTCAATATAGCCTTGGTTGTAAGGCCTTAATATTAAAACCGTACATCAGAATGCTCTGAAAATACCTGAGAGAAACACTGGATAGGTGATGTCTCCCCCAGACTTGGAATGAAGCTGAAATAACGTCAGGATTCCTTTTTAGAGTAGCCTGAAAAAGAAAGAATATGCCTTTAACAGCCTGAAAAAGTGTCAATATAGCCTTGGTTTTAAGGGCTTAATATTAAAACCGTACATCAGAATGCTCTGAAAATACCTGAGAGAAACACTGGATAGGTGATGTCTCCCCCAGACTTGGAATGAAGCTGGAATAACGTCAGGATTCCTTTTTAGAGTAGCCTGAAAAAGAGAAGAATATGCCTTTAACAACATGAAAAAGTGTCAATATAGCCTTTAGCAGCCTGAAAAAGTGTCAATATAGACTTGGTTTAAAGGCCTTAATATTAAAACCGTACATCAAAATGCTCTGACATTACCTGAGAGAAACACTGGATAGGTGATGTCTCCCCCAGACTTGGAATGAAGCTGGAATAACGTCAGGATTCCTTTTTAGAGTAGCCTGAAAAAGAGAAGAATATGCCTTTAACAGCCTGAAAAAGTGTCAATATAGCCTTGGTTTTAAGGCCTTAATATTAAAACCGTACATCAGAATGCTCTGACATTACCTGAGAGAAACACTGGATAGGTGATGTCTCCCCCAGACTTGGAATGAAGCTGAATAACGTCAGGATTCCTTTTAGAGTAGCCTGAAAAGAGAAGAGTATGCCTTTAACAACATGAAAAAGTGTCAATATAGCCTTTAACAGCCTGAAAAAGTGTCAATATAGCCTTGGTTTTAAGGCCTTAATATTAAAACCGTACATCAGAATGCTCTGAAAATACCTGAGAGAAACACTGGATAGGTGATGTCTCCCCAGACTTGGAATGAAGCTGGAATAACGTCAGGATTCCTTTTTAGAGTAGCCTGAAAAAGAGAAGAATATGCCTTTAACAGCCTGAAAAAGTGTCAATATAGCCTTGGTTTTAAGGCCTTAATATTAAAACCGTACATCAGAATGCTCTGAAATACCTGAGAGAAACACTGGATAGGTGATGTCTCCCCAGACTTGGAATGAAGCTGGAATAACGTCAGGATTCCTTTTTAGAGTAGCCTGAAAAAGAGAAGAATATGCCTTTAACAACATGAAAAGTGTCAATATAGCCTTTAGCAGCCTGAAAAAGTGTCAATATAGCCTTGGTTTTAAGGCCTTAATATTAAAACCGTACATCAAAATGCTCTGACATTACCTGAGAGAAACACTGGATAGGTGATGTCTCCCCCAGACTTGGAATGAAGCTGGAATAACGTCAGGATTCCTTTTAGAGTAGCCTGAAAAAGAGAAGAATATGCCTTTAACAGCCTGAAAAAGTGTCAATATAGCCTTGGTTTTAAGGCCTTAATATTAAAACGTACATCAGAATGCTCTGAATTACCTGAGAGAAACACTGGATAGGTGATGTCTCCCCCAGACTTGGAATGAAGCTGGAATAACGTCAGGATTCCTTTTAGAGTAGCCTGAAAAAGAGAAGAATATGCTTTTAACAACATGAAAAAGTGTCAATATAGCCTTTAACAGCCTGAAAAAGTGTCAATATAGCCTGGGTTTAAGGCCTTAATATTAAAACCGTACATCAGAATGCTCTGAAATACCTGAGAGAAACACTGGATAGGTGATGTCTCCCCCAGACTTGGAATGAAGCTGGAATAACGTCAGGATTCCTTTTTAGAGTAGCCTGAAAAAGAGAAGAATATGCCTTTAAAACGAAAAAGTGTCAATATAGCCTTTAACAGCCTGAAAAAGTGTCAATATAGCCTTGGTTGTAAGGCCTTAATATTAAAACGTACATCAGAATGCTCTGACATTACCTGAGAGAAACACTGGATAGGTGATGTCTCCCCCAGACTTGGAATGAAGCTGGAATAACGTCAGGATTCCTTTTAGAGTAGCCTGAAAAAGAGAAGAATATGCCTTTAACAGCCTGAAAAAGTGTCAATATAGCCTTGGTTTTAAGGCCTTAATATTAAAACCGTACATCAGAATGCTCTGACATTACCTGAGAGAAACACTGGATAGGTGATGTCTCCCCCAGACTTGGAATGAAGCTGGAATAACGTCAGGATCCTTTTTAGAGTAGCCTGAAAAAGAGAAGAATATGCCTTTAACAACATGAAAAAGTGTCAATATAGCCTTAGCAGCCTGAAAAAGTGTCAATATAGCCTGGTTGTAAGGCCTTAATATTAAAACCGTACATCAGAATGCTCTGAAAATACCTGAGAGAAACACTGGATAGGTGATGTCTCCCCCAGACTTGGAATGAAGCTGGAATAACGTCAGGATTACTTTTTAGAGTAGCCTGAAAAAGAGAAGAATATGCCTTTAACAGCCTGAAAAAGTGTCAATATAGCCTTGGTTTTAAGGCCTTAATATTAAAACCGTACATCAGAATGCTCTGAAAATACATGAGAGAAACACTGGATAGGTGATGTCTCCCCAGACTTGGAATGAAGCTGGAATAACGTCAGGATTCCTTTTTAGAGTAGCCTGAAAAAGAGAAGAATATGCCTTTAACAACATGAAAAAGTGTCAATATAGCCTTAGCAGCCTGAAAAAGTGTCATATAGCCTTGGTTGTAAGGCCTTAATATTAAAACCGTACATCAGAATGCTCTGACATTACCTGAGAGAAACACTGGATAGGTGATGTCTCCCCCAGACTTGGAATGAAGCTGGAATAACGTCAGGATTCCTTTTTAGAGTAGCCTGAAAAAGAGAAGAATATGCCTTTAACAGCCTGAAAAAGTGTCAATATAGACTTGGTTTTAAGGCCTTAATATTAAAACCGTATATCAAAATGCTCTGACATTACCTGAGAGAAACACTGGATAGGTGATGTCTCCCCAGACTTGGAATGAAGCTGGAATAACGTCAGGATTCCTTTTAGAGTAGCCTGAAAAAGAGAAGAATATGCCTTTAAAACATGAAAAAGTGTCAATATAGCCTTTAGCAGCCTGAAAAAGGTCAATATAGCCTTGGTTGTAAGGCCTTAATATTAAAACGTACATCAGAATGCTCTGAAAATACCTGAGAGAAACACTGGATAGGTGATGTCTCCCCCAGACTTGGAATGAAGCTGGAATAACGTCAGGATTCCTTTTTAGAGTAGCCTGAAAAAGAGAAGAATATGCCTTAACAACATGAAAAAGTGTCAATATAGCCTTTAACAGCCTGAAAAAGTGTCAATATAGCCTTGGTTGTAAGGCCTTAATATTAAAACCGTACATCAGAATGCTCTGACATTACCTGAGAGAAACACTGGATAGGTGATGTCTCCCCCAGACTTGGAATGAAGCTGGAATAACGTCAGGATTCCTTTGTAGAGTAGCCTGAAAAAGAGAAGAATATGCCTTTAACAGCCTGAAAAAAGTGTCAATATAGCCTTGGTTTTAAGGCCTTAATATTAAAACCGTACATCAGAATGCTCTGAAAATACCTGAGAGAAACACTGGATAGGTGATGTCTCCCCAGACTTGGAATGAAGCTGGAATAACGTCAGGATTCCTTTGTAGAGTAGCCTGAAAAGAGAAGAATATGCCTTAACAGCATGAAAAAGTGTCAATATAGCCTTGGTTGTAAGGCCTTAATATTAAAACCGTACATCAGAATGCTCTGAAAATACCTGAGAGAAACACTGGATAGGTGATGTCTCCCCCAGACTTGGAATGAAGCTGGAATAACGTCAGGATTCCTTTTTAGAGTAGCCTGGAAAAGAGAAAGAATATGCCTTTAACAGCCTGAAAAAGTGTCAATATAGCCTTGGTTTAAAGGCCTTAATATTAAAACCGTACATCAAAATGCTCTGACATTACCTGAAAGAAACACTGGATAGGTGATGTCTCCCCAGACTTGGAATGAAGCTGGAATAACGTCAGGATTCCTTTTAGAGTAGCCTGAAAAAGAGAAGAAGAATATGCCTTTAACAGCCTGAAAAAGTGTCAATATAGCCTTGGTTTTAAGGCCTTAATATTAAAACCGTACATCAGAATGCTCTGACATTACCTGAGAGAAACACTGGATAGGTGATGTCTCCCCAGACTTGGAATGAAGCTGGAATAACGTCAGGATTCCTTTTAGAGTAGCCTGAAAAAGAGAAGAATATGCTTTAACAACATGAAAAAGTGTCAATATAGCCTTTAGCAGCCTAAAAAAGTGTCAATATAGCCTTGGTTTTAAGGCCTTAATATTAAAACCGTACATCAGAATGCTCTGAAAATACCTGAGAGAAACACTGGATAGGTGATGTCTCCCCCAGACTTGGAATGAAGCTGGAATAACGTCAGGATTCCTTTTTAGAGTAGCCTGAAAAGAGAAGAATATGCCTTTAAGAACATGAAAAAGTGTCAATATAGCCTTTACAGCCTGAAAAAGTGTCAATATAGCCTTGGTTGTAAGGCCTTAATATTAAAACCGTACATCAGAATGCTCTGAAATACCTGAGAGAAACACTGGATAGGTGATGTCTCCCCCAGACTTGGAATGAAGCTGGAATAACGTCAGGATTCCTTTTTAGAGTAGCCTGAAAAAGAGAAGAATATGCCTTTAACAACATGAAAAGTGTCAATATAGCCTTTAACAGCCTGAAAAAGTGTCAATATAGCCTTGGTTGTAAGGCCTTAATATTAAAACCGTACATCAGAATGCTCTGACATTACCTGAGAGAAACACTGGATAGGTGATGTCTCCCCCAGACTTGGAATGAAGCTGGAATAACGTCAGGATTCCTTTGTAGAGTAGCCTGAAAAAGAGAAGAATATGCCTTTAACAGCCTGAAAAAGTGTCAATATAGCCTTGGTTTTAAGGCCTTAATATTAAAACCGTACATCAGAATGCTCTGAAAATACCTGAGAGAAACACTGGATAGGTGATGTCTCCCCCAGACTTGGAATGAAGCTGGAATAACGTCAGGATTCCTTTTTAGAGTAGCCTGAAAAAGAGAAGAATATGCCTTTAACAGCCTGAAAAAGTGTCAATATAGCCTTGGTTGTAAGGCCTTAATATTAAAACCGTACATCAGAATGCTCTGAAAATACCTGAGAGAAACACTGGATAGGTGATGTCTCCCCAGACTTGGAATGAAGCTGGAATAACGTCAGGATTCCTTTTTAGAGTAGCCTGAAAAAGAGAAGAATATGCCTTTAACAGCCTGAAAAAGTGTCAATATAGCCTTGGTTTTAAGGCCTTAATATTAAAACCGTACATCAGAATGCTCTGAAATTACCTGAGAGAAACACTGGATAGGTGATGTCTCCCCCAGACTTGGAATGAAGCTGGAATAACGTCAGGATTCCTTTTTAGAGTAGCCTGAAAAAGAGAAGAATATGCCTTTAACAGCCTGAAAAAGTGTCAATATAGCCTTTAACAGCCTGAAAAAGTGTCAATATAGCCTTGGTTGTAAGGCCTTAATATTAAAACCGTACATCAGAATGCTCTGACATTACCTGAGAGAAACACTGGATAGGTGATGTCTCCCCAGACTTGGAATGAAGCTGGAATAACGTCAGGATTCCTTTTTAGAGTAGCCTGAAAAAGAAAGAATATGCCTTTGAAAAAGTGTCAGCCTGAAAAAGTGTCAATATAGCCTTGGTTTTAAGGCCTAATATTAAAACCGTACATCAAATGCTCTGACAATACCTGAGAGAAACACTGGATAGGTGATGTCTCCCCAGACTTGGAATGAAGCTGGAATAACGTCAGGATTCCTTTTTAGAGTAGCCTGAAAAAGAAGAATATGCCTTTAACAACATGAAAAAGTGTCAATATAGCCTTTAACAGCCTGAAAAAGTGTCAAATAGCCTTGGTTGTAAGCCTTAATATTAAAACCGTACATCAGAATGCTCTGACATTACCTGAGAGAAACACTGGATAGGTGATGTCTCCCCCAGACTTGGAATGAAGCTGGAATAACGTCAGGATTCCTTTTTAGAGTAGCCTGAAAAAGAGAAGAATATGCCTTTAACAGCCTGAAAAAGTGTCAATATAGCCTTGGTTTTAAGGCCTTAATATTAAACCGTACATCAGAATGCTCTGAAAATACCTGAGAGAAACACTGGATAGGTGATGTCTCCCCCAGACTTGGAATGAAGCTGGAATAACGTCAGGATTCCTTTTTAGAGTAGCCTGAAAAGAGAAGAATATGCCTTTAACAGCCTGAAAAGTGTCAATATAGCCTTGGTTTAAGGCCTTAATATTAAAACCGTACATCAGAATGCTCTGAAATACCTGAGAGAAACACTGGATAGGTGATGTCTCCCCCAGACTTGGAATGAAGCTGGAATAACGTCAGGATTCCTTTTTAGAGTAGCCTGAAAAAGAGAAGAATATGCCTTTAACAGCCTGAAAAAGTGTCAATATAGCCTTGGTTTTAAGGCCTTAATATTAAAACCGTACATCAGAATGCTCTGAAAATACCTGAGAGAAACACTGGATAGTGATGTCTCCCCCAGACTTGGAATGAAGCTGGAATAACGTCAGGATTCCTTTTTAGAGTAGCCTGAAAAAGAGAGAATATGCCTTTAACAGCCTGAAAAAGTGTCAATTTATGAAAAGTGTCAATATAGCCTTGGTTTTAAGGCCTTAATATTAAAACCGTACATCAGAATGCTCTGAAAATACCTGAGAGAAACACTGGATAGGTGATGTCTCCCCCAGACTTGGAATGAAGCTGGAATAACGTCAGGATTCCTTTTTAGAGTAGCCTGAAAAAGAGAAGAATATGCCTTTAACAGCCTGAAAAAAGTGTCAATATAGCCTTGGTTTTAAGGCCTTAATATTAAAACCGTACATCAGAATGCTCTGAAATTACCTGAGAGAAACACTGGATAGGTGATGTCTCCCCCAGACTTGGAATGAAGCTGGAATAACGTCAGGATTCCTTTTTAGAGTAGCCTGAAAAAGAGAGAATATGCCTTTAAAACATGAAAAAGTGTCAATATAGCCTTTAACAGCCTGAAAAAGTGTCATATAGCCTTGGTTTTAAGGCCTTAATATTAAAACCGTACATCAGAATGCTCTGACAATACCTGAGAGAAACACTGGATAGGTGATGTCTCCCCAGACTTGGAATGAAGCTGGAATAACGTCAGGATTCCTTTGTAGAGTAGCCTGAAAAAGAGAAGAATATGCCTTTAACAGCCTGAAAAGTGTCAATATAGCCTTGGTTTTAAGGCCTTAATATTAAAACCGTACATCAGAATGCTCTGAAAATACCTGAGAGAAACACTGGATAGGTGATGTCTCCCCAGACTTGGAATGAAGCTGGAATAACGTCAGGATTCCTTTTTAGAGTAGCCTGAAAAAGAGAAGAATATGCCTTTAACAACATGAAAAGTGTCAATATAGCCTTTAGCAGCCTGAAAAGTGTCAATATAGCCTTGTTTTAAGGCCTTAATATTAAAACCGTACATCAGAATGCTCTGACATTACCTGAGAGAAACACTGGATAGGTGATGTCTCCCCAGACTTGGAATGAAGCTGGAATAACGTCAGGATTCCTTTTTAGAGTAGCCTGAAAAAGAAGAATATGCCTTTAACAGCCTGAAAAAGTGTCAATATAGCCTTGGTTTTAAGGCCTTAATATTAAAACCGTACATCAGAATGCTCTGAAAATACCTGAGAGAAACACTGGATAGGTGATGTCTCCCCCAGACTTGGAATGAAGCTGGAATAACGTCAGGATTCCTTTTTAGAGTAGCCTGAAAAGAGAAGAATATGCCTTTAACAGCCTGAAAAAGTGTCAATATAGCCTTGGTTTTAAGGCCTTAATATTAAAACCGTACATCAGAATGCTCTGAAATACCTGAGAGAAACACTGGATAGGTGATGTCTCCCCCAGACTTGGAATGAAGCTGGAATAACGTCAGGATTCCTTTTTAGAGTAGCCTGAAAAAGAAGAATATGCCTTTAACAGCCTGAAAAAGTGTCAATATAGCCTTGGTTTTAAGGCCTTAATATTAAACCGTACATCAGAATGCTCTGACATTACCTGAGAGAAACACTGGATAGGTGATGTCTCCCCAGACTTGGAATGAAGCTGGAATAACGTCAGGATTCCTTTTAGAGTAGCCTGAAAAAGAGAATATGCCTTAACACATGAAAAGTGTCAATATAGCCTTTAGCAGCCTGAAAAAGTGTCATATAGCCTTGGTTGTAAGGCCTTAATATTAAAACCGTACATCAGAATGCTCTGAAATTACCTGAGAGAAACACTGGATAGGTGATGTCTCCCCAGACTTGGAATGAAGCTGGAATAACGTCAGGATTCCTTTTTAGAGTAGCCTGAAAAAGAGAAGAATATGCCTTTAACAGCCTGAAAAAGTGTCAATATAGCCTTGGTTTTAAGGCCTTAATATTAAAACCGTACATCAGAATGCTCTGAAAATACCTGAGAGAAACACTGGATAGGTGATGTCTCCCCCAGACTTGGAATGAAGCTGGAATAACGTCAGGATTCCTTTTAGAGTAGCCTGAAAAGAGAAGAATATGCCTTTAACAACATGAAAAAGTCAATATAGCCTTTAACAGCCTGAAAAAGTGTCAATATAGCCTTGGTTGTAAGGCCTTAATATTAAAACCGTACATCAGAATGCTCTGAATTACCTGAGAGAACACTGGATAGGTGATGTCTCCCCAGACTTGGAATGAAGCTGGAATAACGTCAGGATTCCTTTTAGAGTAGCCTGAAAAAGAGAAGAATATGCCTTTAACAGCCTGAAAAAGTGTCAATATAGCCTTGGTTTAAGGCCTTAATATTAAAACCGTACATCAGAATGCTCTGAAAATACCTGAGAGAAACACTGGATAGGTGATGTCTCCCCAGACTTGGAATGAAGCTGGAATAACGTCAGGATTCCTTTTAGAGTAGCCTGAAAAAGAGAAGAATATGCCTTTAACAGCCTGAAAAAGTGTCAATATAGCCTTGGTTTTAAGGCCTTAATATTAAAACCGTACATCAGAATGCTCTGAAAATACCTGAGAGAAACACTGGATAGGTGATGTCTCCCCAGACTTGGAATGAAGCTGGAATAACGTCAGGATTCCTTTTTAGAGTAGCCTGAAAAAAGAGAAGAATATGCCTTTAACAGCCTGAAAAAGTGTCAATATAGCCTTGGTTTTAAGGCCTTAATATTAAAACCGTACATCAGAATGCTCTGACATTACCTGAGAGAACACTGGATAGGTGATGTCTCCCCCCAGACTTGGAATGAAGCTGGAAAACGTCAGGATTCCTTTTAAGAGTAGCCTGAAAAAGAAGATATGCCTTTAATAACATGAAAAGTGTCAATATATCCTTTAGCCCAAAAAAGTGTCAATATAGCCTTGTTTTAAGGCCTTATATTAAAACCGTACATCAGAATGCTCTGAAAATACCTGAGAGAAACACTGGATAGGTGATGTCCCCCCAGACTTGGAATGAAGCTGGAATAACGTCAGGATTCCTTTGTAGAGTAGCCTGAAAAAGAGAAGAATATGCCTTTAACAGCCTGAAAAGTGTCAATATAGCCTTGGTTTTAGGCCTTAATATTAAAACCGTACATCAGAATGCTCTGAAATACCTGAGAGAAACACTGGATAGTTGATGTCTCCCCCAGACTTGGAATGAAGCTGGAATAACGTCAGGATTCCTTTTTAGAGTAGCCTGAAAAGAGAAGAATGCCTTTAAACAACATGAAAAGTGTCAATATAGCCTTTAACAGCCTGAAAAAGTGTCAATATAGCCTTGGTTGTAAGGCCTTAATATTAAAACCGTACATCAGAATGCTCTGACATTTCCTGAGAGAAACACTGGATAGGTGATGTCTCCCCCAGACTTGGAATGAAGCTGGAATAACGTCAGATTCCTTTTTAGAGTAGCCTGAAAAGAGGAAAGAATATGCCTTTAACAGCCTGAAAAGTGTCAATATAGCCTTGTTTTAAGGCTTAATATTAAACCGTACATCAGAATGCTCTGAAAAATACCTGAGAGAAACCTGGATAGGTGATGTCTCCCCCAACTTGGAATGAAGCTGGAATAACGTCAGGATTCCTTTTTAGAGTAGCCTGAAAAAGAGAAGAATATGCCTTTAACAGCCTGAAAAACTGTCAATATAGCCTTGGTTTTATAAGGCCTTAATATTAAACCGTACAA
>NW_022604862.1:0-23733 GCF_008692095.1 Etheostoma spectabile
ATAGCCTTGGTTTTAAGGCCTTATATTAAAACCGTACATCAGAATGCTCTGAAATACCTGAGAGACACACTGGATAGGTGATGTCTCCCCCAGACTTGGAATGAGCTGGAATAACGTCAGGATTCCTTTTTAGAGTAGCCTGAAAAAGAGAAGAATATGCCTTTAACAACATGAAAAGTGTCAATATAGCCTTTAACAGCCTGAAAAAGTGTCAATATAGCCTTGGTTGTAAGCCTTAATATTAAAACGTACATCAGAATGCTCTGACATTACCTGAGAGAAACACGGGATAGGTGATGTCTCACCCCGACTTGGAAGGAGAAGCTGGAATAACGTCAGGTTCCTTTCAGAGTACCCTGAAAAAGAGAAGAAGATGCCTTAACAGCCTGAAAAAGTGTCAAATGAGACTTGGTTTAAAGGCCTTAATACTAAAACCGTACATCAAACTGCTCTGACATACCTGAGAGAAAAAACTGAAGATGGATGATCTCCCCAGATTGGAATGAAGCTGGGATAACGTCAGGATTCCTTTTAGAGTAGCCTGAAAAAGAGAAGAAATATGCCTTTAAGAACATGAAAAAGTGTCAATATAGCCTTTAGCAGCCTGAAAAGTGTCAATATAGCCTTGGTTGTAAGGCCTTAATATTAAACCGTACATCAGAATGCTCTGAAAATACCTGAGAGAAACACTGGATAGGTGATGTCTCCCCCAGACTTGGAATGAAGCTGGAATAACGTCAGGATTACTTTGTAGAGTAGCCTGAAAAAGAAAGAATATGCCTTTAACAGCCTGAAAAAGTGTCAATGTAGCCTTGGTTTTAAGGCCTTAATATTAAAACCGTACATCAGAATGCTCTGAAAATACATGAAGAAACACTGGATAGGTGATGTCTCCCCAGACTGGAATGAAGCTGGAATAACGTCAGGATTCTTTTAGAGTAGCCTGAAAAAGAGACGAGAATATGCCTTTAACAACATGAAAAAGTGTCAATATAGCCTTTACAGCCTGAAAAAGTGTCAATATAGCCTTGGTTGTAGGCCTTAATATTAAAACCGTACATCAAATGCTCTGACATTACCTGAGAGAAACACTGGATAGGTGATGTCTCCCCAGACTGGAATGAGCTGAATAACGTCAGGATTACTTTGTAGAGTAGCCTGAAAAAGAAAAGAATATGCCTTTAACAGCCTGAAAAAGTGTCAATATAGCCTTGGTTTTAAGGCCTTAATATTAAAAACCGTATATAAAAATGCTCGACATTCCTGAGAGAAACACTGGATAGGTGATGTCTCCCCGACTTGGAATGAAGCTGGAAAAACGTCAGGATTCCTTTTTAGAGTAGCCTGAAAAAGAGAAGAATATGCCTTTAAGAACATGAAAAAGTGTCAATATAGCCTTTAGCAGCCTGAAAAAGTGTCAATATAGCCTTGGTTGTAAGGCCTTAATATTAAAACCGTACATCAGAATGCTCTGAAAATACCTGAGAGACACACTGGATAGGTGATGTCTCCCCCAGACTTGGAATGAAGCTGGAATAACGTCAGGATTCCTTTTTAGAGTAGCCTGAAAAGAGAGAAGAATATGCCTTTAACAACATGAAAAAGTGTCAATATAGCCTTTAACAGCCTGAAAAAGTGTCATATAGCCTTGGTGTAAGGCCTAATATTAAAACCTACATCAGAATGCTCTGACATTACCTGAGAGAAACACTGGATAGGTGATGTCTCACCCAGACTTGGAATGAAGCTAGAATAACGTCAGGATTACTTTGTAGAGTAGCCTGAAAAAGAAAAAGAATATGCCTTAACAGCCTGAAAAAAGTGTCAATATAGCCTTGGTTTAAGGCCTTAATATTAAAACCGTACATCAGAATGCTCTGAAAATAAATGATGAGAAACACTGGATAGGTGATGTCTCCCCAGACTTGGAATGAAGCTGGAATAACGTCAGGATTCCTGTAGAGTAGCCTGAGAAGGGGAAGAATATAGCCTTTAACAGCATGAAAAAGTGTCAATATAGCCTTGGTTGTAAGGCCTAATATTAAAACCGTACATCAGAATGCTCTGAAAATACCTGAGAGAAACACTGGATAGGTGTTGTCTCCCCAGACTTGGAATGAAGCTGGAATAACGTCAGGATTCCTTTTTAGAGTAGCCTGGAAAAGTGAAGAATATGCCTTTAACAGCCTGAAAAGTGTCAATATAGCCTTGGTTTAAAGGCTTAATATTAAAACCGTACATCAAAATGCTCTGACATTACCTGAAAGAAACACTGAATAGGTGATGTCTCCCCAGACTTGGAATGAAGCTGGAATAACGTCAGGATTCCTTTTTTTAGAGTAGCCTGAAAAAGAGAAGAATATGCCTTTAACAGCTGGAAAAAGTGTCAATATAGCCTTGGTTTAAGGCCTTAATATTAAAAACCGTACATCAGAATGCTCTGACATTACCTGAGAGAAACACTGGATAGGTGAAGTCTCCCCCAGACTTGGAATGAAGCTGGAATAATGTCAGGATTCCTTTTAAGAGTAGCCTGAAAAAGAGAAGAATATGCTTTTAACACATGAAAAAGTGTCAATATAGCCTTTAGCAGCCTGAAAAAGTGTCAATATAGCCTTGGTTTGAAGGCCTTAATATTAAAACCGTACATCGGAATGCTCTGAAAATTACCTGAGAGAAACACTGGATAGGTGATGTCTCCCCAGACTTGGAATGAAGCTGGAATAACGTCAGGATTCCTTTTTAGAGTAGCCTGAAAAAGAGAAGAATATGCCTTTAAGACATGAACAAGTGTCAATATAGCTTTAGCAGCCTGAAAAGTGTCAATATAGCCTTGGTTGTAAGGCCTTAATATTAAAACCGTACATCAGAATGCTCTGAAAATACCTGAGAGACACACTGGATAGGTGATGTCTCCCCCAGACTTGGAATGAAGCTGGAATAACGTCAGGATTCCTTTTTAGAGTAGCCTGAAAAAGAGAAGAATATGCCTTTAACAACATGAAAAAGTGTCAATATAGCCTTAACAGCCTGAAAAAGTGTCAATATAGCCTTGGTTGTAAGGCCTTAATATTAAAACCGTACATCAGAATGCTCTGACATTACCTGAGAGAAACACTGGATAGGTGATGTCTCACCCAGACTTGGAATGAAGCTAGAATAACGTCAGGATTACTTTGTAGAGTAGCCTGAAAAAGAAAAGAATATGCCTTTAACAGCCTGAAAAAGTGTCAATATAGCCTTGGTTTTAAGGCCTTAATATTAAAACCGTACATCAGAATGCTCTGAAAATACATGAGAGAAACACTGGATAGGTGATGTCTCCCCCAGACTTGGAATGAAGCTGGAATAACGTCAGGATTCCTTTGTAGAGTAGCCTGAGAAGGGGAAGAATATAGCCTTTAACAGCATGAAAAAGTGTCAATATAGCCTTGGTTGTAAGGCCTTAATATTAAAACCGTACATCAGAATGCTCTGAAATACCTGAGAGAAACACTGGATAGGTGTTGTCTCCCCAGACTTGGAATGAAGCTGGAATAACGTCAGGATCCTTTTAGAGTAGCCTGAAAAAGAGAAGAATATGCCTTTAACAGCCTGAAAAAGTGTCAATATAGCCTTGGTTTTAAGGCCTTAATATTAAAACCGTACATCAGAATGCTCTGAAAATACCTGAGAGAAACACTGGATAGGTGATGTCTCCCCAGACTTGGAATGAAGCTGGAATAACGTCAGGATCCTTTTTAGAGTAGCCTGAAAAAGAGAAGAATATGCCTTTAACAGCCTGAAAAGTGTCAATATAGCCTTTAACAGCCTGAAAAAGTGTCAATATAGCCTTGGTTGTAAGGCCTTAATATTAAAACCGTACATCAGAATGCTCTGAAATTACCTGAGAGAAAAAACACTGGATAGGGATGTCTCCCCCAGACTTGGAATGAAGCTAGAATAACGTCAGGATTCCTTTGTAGAGTAGCCTGAAAAAGAGAAGAATATGCCTTTAACAGCCTGAAAAAGTGTCAATATAGCCTTGGTTTTAAGGCCTTAATATTAAAAACCGTATACAAAATGCTCTGACATTATCTGAGAGAAACACTGGATAGGTGATGTCTCCCCCAGACTTGGAATGAAGCTGGAATAACGTCAGGATTCCTTTTTAGAGTAGCCTGAAAAAGAGAAGAATATGCCTTTAAGACCTGAAAAAGTGTCAATAGCCTTTAGCAGCCTGAAAAAGTGTCAATATAGCCTTGGTTTAAGGCCTTAATATTAAACCGTACATCAGAATGCTCTGACATACCTGAGAGAAACACTGGATAGGTGATGTCTCCCCAGACTTGGAATGAAGCTGGAATAACGTCAGGATTCCTTTTAGAGTAGCCTGAAAAAGAAAAGAATATGCTTTAACAGCCTGAAAAAGTGTCAATATAGCCTTTAACAGCTGAAAACAATATAGCCTTGGTTTTAAGGCCTTAATATTAAAACCGTACATCAGAATGCTCTGAAAATACTGAGAGAAACACTGGATAGGTGATGTCTCCCCAGACTTGGAATGAAGCTGGAATAACGTCAGGATTCCTTTTAGAGTAGCCTGAAAAAGAGAAGAATGCCTTTAACAACATGAAAAAGTGTCAATATAGCCTTTAACAGCCTGAAAAAGTGTCAATATAGCCTTGGTTTAAGGCCTTAATATTAAAACCGTACATCAGAATGCTCTGAAATTACATGAGAGAAACACTGGATAGGTGATGTCTCCCCAGACTTGGAATGAAGCTGGAATAACGTCAGGATTCCTTTTAGAGTAGCCTGAAAAAGAGAAGAATATGCCTTTAACAGCCTGAAAAAGTGTCAATATAGCCTTGGTTGTTAAGGCCTTAATATTAAAACCGTACATCAGAATGCTCTGAAATACCTGAGAGAAACACTGGATAGGTGATGTCTCCCCAGACTTGGAATGAAGCTGGAATAACGTCAGGATTCCTTTTTAGAGTAGCCTGAAAAGAGAAGAATATGCCTTAACAGCCTGAAAAAGTGTCAATATAGCCTTGGTTTTAAGGCCTTAATATTAAAACCGTACATCAGAATGCTCTGAAAATACCTGAGAGAAACACTGGATAGGTGATGTCTCCCCCAGACTTGGAATGAAGCTGGAATAACGTCAGGATTCTTTTTAGAGTAGCCTGAAAAAGAGAAGAATATGCCTTTAACAGCCTGGAAAAAGTGTCAATATAGCCTTGGTTTTAAGGCCTTAATATTAAAACCGTACATCAGAATGCTCTGACATTACCTGAGAGAAACACTGGATAGGTGATGTCTCCCCCAGACTTGGAATGAAGCTGGAATAACGTCAGGATTCCTTTTAGAGTAGCCTGAAAAAGAGAAGAATATGCCTTTAACAACATGAAAAAGTGTCAATATAGCCTTTAGTAGCCTAAAAAAGTGTCAATATAGCCTTGGTTTTAAGGCCTTAATATTAAAACCGTACATCGGAATGCTCTGAAAATACCTGAGAGAAACACTGGATAGGTGATGTCTCCCCCAGACTTGGAATGAAGCTGGAATAACGTCAGGATTACTTTGTAGAGTAGCCTGAAAAAGAGAAGAATAGCCTTTAACAGCCTGAAAAAGTGTCAATATAGCCTTGGTTTTAAGGCCTTAATATTAAAACCGTACATCAGAATGCTCTGAAAATACCTGAGAGAAACACTGGATAGGTGATGTCTCCCCCAGACTTGGAATGAAGCTGGAATAACGTCAGGATTCCTTTTTAGAGTAGCCTGAAAAAGAGAAGAATATGCCTTTAACAACATGAAAAAGTGTCAATATAGCCTTTAGCAGCCTGAAAAAGTGTCAATATAGCCTTGGTTGTAAGGCCTTAATATTAAAACCGTACATCAAAATGCTCTGACATTACCTGAGAGAAACACTGGATAGGTGATGTCTCCCCCAGACTTGGAATGAAGCTGGAATAACGTCAGGATTCCTTTGTAGAGTAGCCTGAGAAGGGGAAGAATATAGCCTTTAACAGCATGAAAAAGTGTCAATATAGCCTTGGTTGTAAGGCCTTAATATTAAAACCGTACATCAGAATGCTCTGAAAATACCTGAGAGAAACACTGGATAGGTGTTGTCTCCCCCAGACTTGGAATGAAGCTGGAATAACGTCAGGATTCCTTTTTAGAGTAGCCTGAAAAAGTGAAGAATATGCCTTTAACAGCCTGAAAAAGTGTCAATATAGCCTTGGTTTTAAGGGCTTAATATTAAAACCGTACATCAGAATGCTCTGAAAATACCTGAGAGAAACACTGGATAGGTGATGTCTCCCCCAGACTTGGAATGAAGCTGGAATAACGTCAGGATTCCTTTTTAGAGTAGCCTGAAAAAGAGAAGAATATGCCTTTAACAGCCTGGAAAAAAGTGTCAATATAGCCTTGGTTTTAAGGCCTTAATATTAAAACCGTACATCAGAATGCTCTGACATTACCTGAGAGAAACACTGGATAGGTGAAGTCTCCCCCAGACTTGGAATGAAGCTGGAATAATGTCAGGATTCCTTTTAAGAGTAGCCTGAAAAAGAGAAGAATATGCTTTTAATAACATGAAAAAGTGTCAATATAGCCTTTAGCAGCCTAAAAAAGTGTCAATATAGCCTTGGTTTTAAGGCCTTAATATTAAAACCGTACATCGGAATGCTCTGAAAATACCTGAGAGAAACACTGGATAGGTGATGTCTCCCCCAGACTTGGAATGAAGCTGGAATAACGTCAGGATTACTTTGTAGAGTAGCCTGAAAAAGAGAAAGAATATGCCTTTAACAGCCTGAAAAAGTGTCAATATAGCCTTGGTTTTAAGGCCTTAATATTAAAACCGTACATCAGAATGCTCTGAAAATACATGAGAGAAACACTGGATAGGTGATGTCTCCCCCAGACTTGGAATGAAGCTGGAATAACGTCAGGATTCTTTTAGAGTAGCCTGAAAAAGAGAAGAATATGCCTTTAACAACATGAAAAAGTGTCAATATAGCCTTTAGCAGCCTGAAAAAGTGTCAATATAGCCTTGGTTGTAAGGCCTTAATATTAAAACCGTACATCAAAATGCTCTGACATACCTGAGAGAAACACTGGATAGGTGATGTCCCCCCAGACTTGGAATGAAGCTGGAATAACGTCAGGATCCTTTGTAGAGTAGCCTGAGAAGGGGAAGAATATAGCCTTTAACAGCATGAAAAAGTGTCAATATAGCCTGGTTGTAAGGCCTTAATATTAAAACCGTACATCAGAATGCTCTGAAAATACCTGAGAGAAACACTGGATAGGTGATGTCTCCCCCAGACTTGGAATGAAGCTGGAATAACGTCAGGATTCCTTTTTAGAGTAGCCTGAAAAAGTGAAGAATATGCCTTTAACAGCCTGAAAAACTGTCAATATAGCCTTGGTTTTAAGGGCTTAATATTAAAACCGTACATCAGAATGCTCTGAAAATACCTGAGAGAAACACTGGATAGGTGATGTCTCCCCCAGACTTGGAATGAAGCTGGAAATAACGTCAGGATTCCTTTTTAGAGTAGCCTGAAAAAGAGAAGAATATGCCTTTAACAGCCTGAAAAAGTGTCAATATAGCCTTGGTTTTAAGGCCTTAATATTAAAACCGTACATCAGAATGCTCTGAAAATGATGATGATCAAGATGGCGGCGCGAGTACATCGCGAGGCTCGCGGTCTCTCCAGATTCTGCAATTTTGCGGTATTTTTCTTCCTCATTTCGGGTCTGTTCGTGCAGAACAGTTGTGCCTTTACATCGTACAACCAACGTGAGCTTTTGGACATTGGTTCGCAAATTTCCGACAGTTTTACGGACAATCTTCGACTCCTTCCTGAGATCGCCAGAAGACCCGAGGCTACGCACTCTGCCCGGCCGGGCGGAAGTGCTCGCAGGCGGCGTCGAGATCGTAAACAAAGGCGGGGGAAGCGCGGAGGACTAAGAGCTAAGCTAAAGCTAACACCACACCGGCTCTCTTTACCCAGCATTTTCCTTGCCAATGTACGGTCGCTGATGAACAAAATGGAGGAGATCCGACTCAGCATTACACACAGTAAGAGACTTTTGAACTGTAATGTCATAATCTTCACGGAAACATGGTTAAACAGCGGAATACCGGACAATGCTTTCGAGCTAGCGGGACTTCACACATTCCGGGCGGATAGAACACTAGATGGCTCCGGCAAGACCAGAGGTGGTGGTCTGTGCATTTACATTAACAAAGCTTGGTGCACAAACTCTGCTATTGTTGGGAGACATTGTTCAGCTAACCTTGAGTTTCTCATGGTTAAATGTAGACCGTTCTATCTACCACGGGAGTTCACTTGTACGATTATCACTGCAGCCTATATTCCCCCGGACGCTGACGCCAAGTTTGCTATGAAAGAACTTCACGCAGCCATTAGTAAACAACAGACCGTTCACCCGGAAGCTGCGTTTATTGTCGCTGGTGATTTTAATCATTCAAACTTGAAGTCAGTGCTACCAAAATTTCACCAGCATGTTTCTTGTCACACCAGAGGAAACAAAACTTTAGACCATGTTTACACAAACATGGCTGGAGCCTACGTCGCGACACCCCTCCCCCACCTGGGACAGTCAGATCACCTTTCTTTGTTCCTCACCCCCAAATATGCACCTCTCATCAACCGCGTGAAGCCATCAGTGAAGACCATCAAGGTGTGGCCTGCAGGAGCAGATTCATCACTTCAGGAAAGGTTTCTACACACAGACTGGAGTACGTTTGCTACTCAAGCCACCAGTGGCTCTCACACGGACATTGACTGCTACACCTCCTCTGTACTGGATTATATTAACACCACCATAGACACTGTTACAACCCAGAAGCAGATCACCACATACCCAAATCAGAAGCCATGGATGAACAGGAAAGTGCGACTCCTATTGAAGACACGCAATACTGCCTTCAGATCAGGAGACGCACAGGCCTATAGCACATCCAGGGCAAATCTGAAAAGGGGCATCAAAGAGGCCAAGCACTGCTACAAGCTGAAGATAGAGGGACACTTCTCCAACGCTGATCCTCGACGCATGTGGCAGGGCATTCAGGCCATCAGTGACTATAAACCCACTCACTCCACCCCCGTAGCCACTGATGTCAACTTCCTGAACGAGCTTAATGACTTTTATGCTCGCTTTGAAAGAGACAACAGAGAAACTGCCACCAAGCTCAAACCCTCAGCTGACCACCCCCCCATCACACTCTCCTCCACAGATGTCTGCAAGGCACTGAGCAGGATCAGCACGCACAAGGCTGCTGGACCGGATAACATCCCTGGACGCGTACTCAGGGCATGTGCGGAGCAGCTCGCTGGAGTTTTTACAGACATCTTCAACCTGTCTCTTGCCCAAGCTGCTGTACCAACATGCTTTAAATGCACGTCCATTGTGCCAGTGCCAAAACACTCCAGCCCGAAGTGCCTTAACGACTACCGCCCTGTAGCACTCACACCCATCGTAATGAAGTGCTTTGAGCGGCTGGTCCTGGCACACCTAAAGGACTCGCTACCATCAACATTGGACTCACACCAGTTCGCCTACCGTAGCAATAGGAGCACAGAGGATGCGGTTTCCATGGCACTGCACTCTGTGCTCACACATCTGGACAATAAGAACACTTATGCACGAATACTGTTTGTTGACTTCAGCTCAGCATTCAACACTGTCATCCCGGCTAAGTTAATAGCCAAACTTGGAGACCTGGGCATCAACACCTCCACGTGCAATTGGATTTTGGACTTTCTTACCAACAGACCCCAGAATGTTCGATCAGGCTCCAACTGCTCCACGTCCATCACACTCAACACTGGTGTACCACAGGGCTGTGTGCTGAGCCCGTTTCTCTACTCCCTCTTCACCTCCGACTGCAAGCCTGTGTACGAATCTAATTCCATCATCAAGTTTGCGGACGACACTACGGTGATTGGTCTCATCAGCAACAACGATGAGACTGCCTACAGGGAAGAGATCCAGCACCTGGCCACATGGTGCACTGAAAATAACCAGCTCCTCAACACCACCAAAACCAAGGAGCTCATCGTGGACTTCAGAAAGGAGCCAAGAGGCACGCACGACACCATCCACATCGATGGAATGGCTGTTGAGCGTGTCTCCAGTTTCAAGTTTCTGGGGATCCACATCTCGGCGGACATGTCCTGGTCAACCAACACCTCCTGCCTGGTCAAGAAGGCTCACCAGCGCCTCTTCTTCCTGAGGACACTGAGGAAGAATCAGCTTTCCTCAACTATCCTGGTGAACTTCTATCGCTGTGCAATAGAAAGCATCCTGACAAACTGTGCAACAGTGTGGTATGGGAGCTGTTCTGTTGCAGAGCGCAAGGCACTGCAGCGGGTGGTGAAAACCGCCCAGCGCATCACCGGGACTCCACTGCCCGCCATCGAGCACATCCAGAGGAAACGCTGTCTGCATCGAGCTCGCAGCATCCTGAAGGACTCCTCTCACCCAGCCCACAGACTGTTTTCTCTCCTGCCCTCCGGCAGGCGTTTCAGGGTCCTCCGGACCAGGACCAGCAGACTAAAGAACAGTTTTTTCCCCAGAGCTGTCTCTTTATTGAACTCTAATCCTCATTGATCCCACTCCCCTCATATACTGACAGACTCTCCTCTCCCTCCTCACACCTGCCTCCATTTTGTTATCTGCAATATTATAATGTTCATCTGCACTGCTGACTGTTACTATAGTAACGACTGTTTACATCTGCATCTTTTGCACTACTTACCTTTTTGCACTACCTACATTTCATTTGCACTGCTGACTGTTTATTTATATACAGTACCAATTGTTTACATTTACATCCGCACTACCGTACTTTAACTGTAATATGCAATTACTTTCCACCGCACTTTAATTCGGATAGTTTCTGCCCAAACTTTACCTTATTTCATTAGTATATTATGCTGTTTGCACATATCTGTAAAAAATTTGCAATTATAGTAATATCCACCAAATTCCTAGCTGTAAATCTTGCTCACAATACCTGTTATCTATATTTTGTATTCATAGGACAAACCCATCTGTAAAACTCTGTTTATAATAGTATTCTTTTCTATATTTATCCATTACATATCCATGTCTTGCACTTACGGAACCATTGTATATCCTGCACTTACTGCTATTGCACTTCTGGTTAGACCCAAACTGCATTTCGTTGCCTTGTACCTGTACATGTGTAATGACAATAAAGTTGAATCTAATCTAATCTAATCTAAAATACCTGAGAGAAACACTGGATAGGTGATGTCTCCCCCAGACTTGGAATGAAGCTGGAAATAACGTCAGGATTCCTTTTTAGAGTAGCCTGAAAAAGAGAAGAATATGCCTTTAACAACATGAAAAAGTGTCAATATAGCCTTTAGCAGCCTGAAAAAGTGTCAATATAGACTTGGTTTAAAGGCCTTAATATTAAAACCGTACATCCAAATGCTCTGACATTACCTGAGAGAAACACTGAATAGGTGATGTCTCCCCCAGACTTGGAATGAAGCTGGAATAACATCAGGATTTGTTTTTAGAGTAGCCTGAAAAAGAGAAGATTATGCCTTTAAAAGCCTGAAAAAGTGTCAATATAGCCTTGGTTTTAAGGCCTTAAAATTAAAACCGTACATCAGAATGCTCTGACATTACCTGAGAGAAACACTGGATAGGTGAAGTCTCCCCCAGACTTGGAATGAAGCTGGAATAATGTCAGGATTCCTTTTCAGAGTAGCCTGAAAAAGAGAAGAATATGCTTTTAACAACATGAAAAAGTGTCAATATAGCCTTTAGCAGCCTAAAAAAGTGTCAATATAGCCTTGGTTTTAAGGCCTTAATATTAAAACCGTACATCGGAATGCTCTGAAAATACCTGAGAGAAACACTGAATAGGTGATGTCTCCCCCAGACTTGGAATGAAGCTGGAATAACATCAGGATTTGTTTTTAGAGTAGCCTGAAAAAGAGAAGATTATGCCTTTAAAAGCCTGAAAAAGTGTCAATATAGCCTTGGTTTTAAGGCCTTAAAATTAAAACCGTACATCAGAATGCTCTGACATTACCTGAGAGAAACACTGGATAGGTGAAGTCTCCCCCAGACTTGGAATGAAGCTGGAATAATGTCAGGATTCCTTTTCAGAGTAGCCTGAAAAAGAGAAGAATATGCTTTTAACAACATGAAAAAGTGTCAATATAGCCTTTAGCAGCCTAAAAAAGTGTCAATATAGCCTTGGTTTTAAGGCCTTAATATTAAAACCGTACATCGGAATGCTCTGAAAATACCTGAGAGAAACACTGGATAGGTGATGTCTCCCCCAGACTTGGAATGAAGCTGGAATAACGTCAGGATTACTTTGTAGAGTATCCTGAAAAAGAGAAGAATATGCCTTTAACAGCCTGAAAAAGTGTCAATATAGCCTTGGTTTTAAGGCCTTAATATTAAAACCGTACATCAGAATGCTCTGAAAATACATGAGAGAAACACTGGATAGGTGATGTCTCCCCCAGACTTGGAATGAAGCTGGAATAACGTCAGGATTCCTTTTTAGAGTAGCCTGAAAAAGAGAAGAATATGCCTTTAACAACATGAAAAAGTGTCACTATAGCCTTTAGCAGCCTTGGTTGTAAGGCCTTAATATTAAAACCGTACATCAGAATGCTCTGAAAATACCTGAGAGACACACTGGATAGGTGATGTCTCCCCCAGACTTGGAATGAAGCTGGAATACCGTCAGGATTCCTTTTTAGAGTAGCCTGAAAAAGAGAAGAATATGCCTTTAACAACATGAAAAAGTGTCAATATAGCCTTTAACAGCCTGAAAAAGTGTCAATATAGCCTTGGTTGTAAGGCCTTAATATTAAAACCGTACATCAGAATGCTCTGACATTACCTGAGAGAAACACTGGATAGGTGATGTCTCCCCCAGACTTGGAATGAAGCTAGAATAACGTCAGGATTACTTTGTAGAGTAGCCTGAAAAAGAAAAGAATATGCCTTTAACAGCCTGAAAAAGTGTCAATATAGCCTTGGTTTTAAGGCCTTAATATTAAAACCGTATATAAAAATGCTCTGACATTATCTGAGAGAAACACTGGATAGGTGATGTCTCCCCCAGACTTGGAATGAAGCTGGAATAACGTCAGGATTCCTTTTTAGAGTAGCCTGAAAAAGAGAAGAATATGCCTTTAAGAACATGAAAAAGTGTCAATATAGCCTTTAGCAGCCTGAAAAAGTGTCAATATAGCCTTGGTTGTAAGGCCTTAATATTAAAACCGTACATCAAAATGCTCTGACATTACCTGAGAGAAACACTGGATAGGTGATGTCTCCCCCAGACTTGGAATGAAGCTGGAATAACGTCAGGATTCCTTTGTAGAGTAGCCTGAGAAGGGGAAGAATATAGCCTTTAACAGCATGAAAAAGTGTCAATATAGCCTTGGTTGTAAGGCCTTAATATTAAAACCGTACATCAGAATGCTCTGAAAATACCTGAGAGAAACACTGGATAGGTGATGTCTCCCCCAGACTTGGAATGAAGCTGGAATAACGTCAGGATTCCTTTTTAGAGTAGCCTGAAAAAGAGAAGAATATGCCTTTAACAGCCTGAAAAAGTGTCAATATAGCCTTGGTTTTAAGGGCTTAATATTAAAACCGTACATCAGAATGCTCTGAAAATACCTGAGAGAAACACTGGATAGGTGATGTCTCCCCCAGACTTGGAATGAAGCTGGAATAACGTCAGGATTCCTTTTTAGAGTAGCCTGAAAAAGAGAAGAATATGCCTTTAACAGCCTGAAAAAGTGTCATATAGCCTTTACAGCCTGAAAAAGTGTCATATAGCCTTGGTTGTAAGGCCTAATATTAAAACCGTACATCAGAATGCTCTGACATTACCTGAGAGAAACACTGGATAGGTGATGTCTCCCCAGACTTGGAATGAAGCTAGAATAACGTCAGGATTCCTTTGTAGAGTAGCCTGAAAAAGAAAAGAATATGCCTTTAACAGCCTGAAAAAGTGTCAATATAGCCTTGGTTTTAAGGCCTTAATATTAAAACCGTACATAAAAATGCTCTGACATTATCTGAGAGAAACACTGGATAGGTGATGTCTCCCCCAGACTTGGAATGAAGCTGGAATAACGTCAGGATTCCTTTTTAGAGTAGCCTGAAAAAGAGAAGAATATGCCTTTAAGAACATGAAAAAGTGTCAATATAGCCTTTAGCAGCCTGAAAAAGTGTCATATATAGCCTTGGTTTTAAGGCCTTAATATTAAAACCGTACATCAAAATGCTCTGAAATTACCTGAGAGAAACACTGGATAGGTGATGTCTCCCCCAGACTTGGAATGAAGCTGGAATAACGTCAGGATTCCTTTTTAGAGTAGCCTGAAAAAGAGAAGAATATGCCTTTAACAGCCTGAAAAAGTGTCAATATAGCCTTGGTTTTAAGGCCTTATATTAAAACCGTACATCAGAATGCTCTGAAATACCTGAGAGAAACACTGGATAGGTGATGTCTCCCCCAGACTTGGAATGAAGCTGGAATAACGTCAGGATTCCTTTTTAGAGTAGCCTGAAAAAGAGAAGAATATGCCTTTAACAGCCTGAAAAAGTGTCAATAGCCTTTAACAGCCTGAAAAAGTGTCAATATAGCCTTGGTTGTAAGGCCTTAATATAAAACCGTACATCAGAATGCTCTGACATTACCTGAGAGAAACACTGGATAGGTGATGTCTCCCCCAGACTTGGAATGAAGCTGGAATAACGTCAGGATTCCTTTTTAGAGTAGCCTGAAAAAGAAAAGAATATGCCTTTAACAGCCTGAAAAAGTGTCAATATAGCCTTGGTTTTAAGGCCTTAATATTAAAACCGTATATCAAATGCTCTGACATTATCTGAGAGAAACACTGGATAGGTGATGTCTCCCCCAGACTTGGAATGAAGCTGGAATACGTCAGGATTCCTTTTTAGAGTAGCCTGAAAAGAGAAGAATATGCCTTTAACATGAAAAAGTGCAATATGCCTTTAGCAGCCTGAAAAAGTGTCAATATAGCCTTGGTTTTAAGGCCTTAATATTAAAACCGTACATCAAAATGCTCTGACATTACCTGAGAGAACACTGGATAGGTGATGTCTCCCCCAGACTTGGAATGAAGCTGGAATAACGTCAGGATTCCTTTGTAGAGTAGCCTGAAAAGGGGAAGAATATGCCTTTAACAGCCTGAAAAAGTGTCAATATAGCCTTGGTTGTAAGGCCTTAATATTAAAACCGTACATCAGAATGCTCTGAAAATACCTGAGAGAAACACTGGATAGGTGATGTCTCCCCCAGACTTGGAATGAAGCTGGAATAACGTCAGGATTCCTTTTAGAGTAGCCTGAAAAAGAGAAGAATATGCCTTTAACAGCCTGAAAAAGTGTCAATATAGCCTTGGTTTTAAGGCTTAATATTAAAACCGTACATCAGAATGCTCTGACATTACCTGAGAGAAACACTGGATAGGTGATGTCTCCCCCAGACTTGGAATGAAGCTGGAATAACGTCAGGATTCCTTTTAGAGTAGCCTGAAAAAGAGAAGAATATGCCTTTAACAGCCTGAAAAAGTGTCAATATAGCCTTGGTTTTAAGGCTTAATATTAAAACCGTACATCAGAATGCTCTGAAAATACCTGAGAGAAACACTGGATAGGTGATGTCTCCCCAGACTTGGAATGAAGCTGGAATACGTCAGGATTCCTTTTTAGAGTAGCCTGAAAAGAGAAGAATATGCCTTTAACAGCCTGAAAAAGTGTCAATATAGCCTTTAACAGCCTGAAAAAGTGTCAATATAGCCTTGGTTTTAAGGCCTTAATATTAAAACCGTACATCAGAATGCTCTGAAATACCTGAGAGAAACACTGGATAGGTGATGTCTCCCCCAGACTTGGAATGAAGCTGGAATAACGTCAGGATTCCTTTTTAGAGTAGCCTGAAAAAGAGAAGAATATGCCTTTACAACATGATAAAGTGTCAATATAGCCTTAGCAGCCTGAAAAAGTCAATATAGCCTTGGTTTAAGGCCTTAATATTAAAACCGTACATCAAATGCTCTGACATTACCTGAGAGAAACACTGGATAGGTGATGTCTCCCCCAGACTTGGAATGAAGCTGGAAAAACGTCAGGATTCCTTTTTAGAGTAGCCTGAAAAGAGAAGAATATGCCTTTAACAGCCTGAAAAAGTGTCAATATAGCCTTGGTTTTAAGGCCTTAATATTAAAACCGTACATCAGAATGCTCTGAAATTACCTGAGAGAAACACTGGATAGGTGATGTCTCCCCCAGACTTGAATGAAGCTGGAATAACGTCAGGATTCCTTTTAGAGTAGCCTGAAAAAGAGAAGAATATGCCTTTAACAGCCTGAAAAAGTGTCAATATAGCCTTGGTTTTAAGGCCTTAAATTAAAACCGTACATCGAATGCTCTGACATTACCTGAGAGAAACACTGGATAGGTGATGTCTCCCCCAGACTTGGAATGAAGCTGGAATAACGTCAGGATTCCTTTTAAGAGTAGCCTGAAAAAGAGAAGAATATGCCTTTAACAGCCTGAAAAAGTGTCAATATAGCCTTGGTTTTAAGGCCTTAATATTAAAACCGTACATCAGAATGCTCTGAAATACCTGAGAAAACACTGGATAGGTGATGTCTCCCCCAGACTTGGAATGAAGCTGGAATAACGTCAGGATTCCTTTTTAGAGTAGCCTGAAAAAGAGAAGAATATGCCTTTAACAACATGAAAAAGTGTCAATAAGCCTTTAGCAGCCTGAAAAAGTGTCAATATAGCCTTGGTTGTAAGGCCTTAATATTAAAAACCGTACATCAAAATGCTCTGACATTACCTGAGAGAAACACTGGATAGTGATGTCTCCCCCAGACTTGGAATGAAGCTGGAATAACGTCAGGATTCCTTTTTAGAGTAGCCTGAAAAGAGGAAGAATATGCCTTTAACAGCCTGAAAAAGTGTCAATATAGCCTTGGTTTTAAGGCCTTAATATTAAAACCGTACATCAGAATGCTCTGAAAATACCTGAGAGAAACACTGGATAGGTGATGTCTCCCCCAGACTTGGAATGAAGCTGGAATAACGTCAGGATTCCTTTTTAGAGTAGCCTGAAAAAGAGAAGAATATGCCTTTAAACAACATGAAAAAGTGTCAATATAGCCTTTAGCATCCTGAAAAGTGTCAATATAGCCTTGGTTTGTAAGGCCTTAATATTAAAACCGTACATCAGAATGCTCTGAAATACCTGAGAGAAACACTGGATAGGTGATGTCTCCCCCAGACTTGGAATGAAGCTGGAATAACTCAGGATTCCTTTTTAGAGTAGCCTGAAAAAGGAAGAATATTGCCTTTAACAGCCTGAAAAAGTGTCAATATAGCCTTGGTTGTAAGGCTTAATATTAAAACCGTACATCAGAATGCTCTGAAAATACCTGAGAGAAACACTGGATAGGTGTTGTCTCCCCCAGACTTGGAATGAAGCTGGAATAACGTCAGGATTCCTTTTTAGAGTAGCCTGAAAAAAGAGAAGAATATGCCTTTAACAGCCTGAAAAAGTGTCATATAGCCTTGGTTTTAAGGCCTTAATATTAAACCCGTACATCAGAATGCTCTGAATACCTGAGAGAAACACTGGATAGGTGATGTCTCCCCCAGACTTGGAATGAAGCTGGAATAACGTCAGGATTCCTTTTTAGAGTAGCCTGAAAAGAGAAGAATATGCCTTTAACAACATGAAAAGTGTCAATATAGCCTTTAAGCAGCCTGAAAAAGTGTCAATATAGCCTTGGTTTTAAGGCCTTAATATTAAAACCGTACATCAGAATGCTCTGAAAATACCTGAGAGAAACACTGGATAGGTGATGTCTCCCCCAGACTTGGAATGAAGCTGAATAACGTCAGGATCCTTTTTAGAGTAGCCTGAAAAAGAGAAGAATATGCCTTTAACAGCCTGAAAAAGTGTCAATATAGCCTTGGTTTTAAGGCCTTAATATTAAAACCGTACATCAGAATGCTCTGAAAATACCTGAGAGAAACACTGGATAGGTGATGTCTCCCCCAGACTTGGAATGAAGCTGGAATAACGTCAGGATTCCTTTTTAGAGTAGCCTGAAAAAGAGAAGAATATGCCTTTAACAACATGAAAAAGTGTCAATATAGCCTTGGTTTAAGGCCTTAATATTAAAACCGTACATCAGAATGCTCTGACATTACCTGAGAGAAACTGGATAGGTGATGTCTCCCCCAGACTTGGAATGAGCTGGAATAACGTCAGGATTCCTTTTTAGAGTAGCCTGAAAAAGAGAAGAATATGCCTTTAACAGCCTGAAAAAGTGTCATATAGCCTTGGTTTAAGGCCTTAATATTAAAACCGTACATCAGAATGCTCTGAAATTACCTGAGAAAACACTGGATAGGTGATGTCTCCCCAGACTTGGAATGAAGCTGGAATAACGTCAGGATTCCTTTTAGAGTAGCCTGAAAAGAGAAGAATATGCCTTTAACAACATGAAAAAGTGTCATATAGCCTTTAGAGCCTGAAAAAGTGTCAATATAGCCTTGGTTTTAAGGCCTTAATATTAAACCGTACATCAGAATGCTCTGAAAATACCTGAGAGAAACACTGGATAGGTGATGTCTCCCCCAGACTTGGAATGAAGCTGGAATAACGTCAGGATTCCTTTTTAGAGTAGCCTGAAAAGAGAAGAATATGCCTTTAACAGCCTGAAAAAGTGTCAATATAGCCTTGGTTTTAAGGCCTTAATATTAACCGTACATCAGAATGCTCTGAAAACCCTGAGAGACAACACTGGATAGGTGATGTCTCCCCCAGACTTGGAATGAGCTGGAATAACGTCAGGATTCCTTTTTAGAGTAGCCTGAAAAGAGAGAAGAATATGCCTTTAACAGCCTGAAAAAGTGTCAATATAGCCTTGGTTTTAAGGCCTTAATATTAAAACCGTACATCAGAATGCTCTGAAATTACCTGAGAGAAACACTGGATAGGTGATGTCTCCCCCAGACTTGGAATGAAGCTGGAATAACGTCAGGATTCCTTTTAGAGTAGCCTGAAAAAGAGAAGAATATGCCTTTAACAGCTTGAAAAGTGTCAATATAGCCTTGGTTTTTAAGGCCTTAATATTAAAACCGTACATCAGAATGCTCTGAATTACTGAGAGAAACACTGGATAGGTGATGTCTCCCCCAGACTTGGAATGAAGCTGGAATAACGTCAGGATTCCTTTTTAGAGTAGCCTGAAAAAGAGAAGAATATGCCTTTAACAGCCTGAAAAAGTGTCAATATAGCCTTGGTTTAAGGCCTTAATATTAAAACCGTACATCAGAATGCTCTGAAAATACCTGAGAGAAACACTGGATAGGTGATGTCTCCCCCAGACTTGGAATGAAGCTGGAATAACGTCAGGATTCCTTTTTAGAGTAGCCTGAAAAGAGAAGACATGCCTTTAACAGCCTGAAAAAGTGTCATATAGCCTTGGTTGTAAGGCCTTAATATTAAAACCGTACATCAGAATGCTCTGAAATACCTGAGAGACACACTGGATAGGTGATGTCTCCCCCAGACTTGGAATGAAGCTGGAATACCGTCAGGATTCCTTTTTAGAGTAGCCTGAAAAAGAGAAGATATGCCTTTAAACAACATGAAAAGTGTCATATAGCCTTTAACACCTGAAAAAGTGTCAATATAGCCTTGGTTGTAAGGCCTTAATATTAAAACCGTACATCAGAATGCTCTGACATTACCTGAGAGAAACACTGGATAGGTGATGTCTCACCCCAGACTTGGAATGAAGCTAGAATACGTCAGGATTCCTTTGTAGAGTAGCCTGAAAAAGAAAAGAATATGCCTTTAACAGCCTGAAAAAGTGTCAATATAGCCTTGGTTTTAAGGCCTTAATATTAAAACCCGTATATAAAATGCTCTGACATAATCTGAGAGAAACACTGGATAGGTGATGTCTCCCCCAGACTTGGAATGAAGCTGGAATAACGTCAGGATTCCTTTTTAAGTAGCCTGAAAAAAGAAGAATATGCCTTTAAGAACCTGAAAAAGTGTCAATATAGCCTTTAGCAGCCTGAAAAAGTGTCAATATAGCCTTGGTTGTAAGGCCTTAATATTAAAACCGTACATCAAAATGCTCTGACATTACCTGAGAGAAACACTGGATAGTGATGTCTCCCCCAGACTTGGAATGAAGCTGGAATAACGTCAGTTCCTTTTTAGAGTTAGCCTGAAAAAGAGAAGAATATGCCTTTAACAGCCTGAAAAAGTGTCAATATAGCCTTGGTTTTAAGGGCTTAATATTAAAACCGTACATCAGAATGCTCTGAAATACCTGAGAGAAACACTGGATAGGTGATGTCTCCCCCAGACTTGGAATGAAGCTGGAATAACGTCAGGATTCCTTTTTAGAGTAGCCTGAAAAAGAGAAGAATATGCCTTTACAGCCTGAAAAAGTTCAATATAGCCTTGTGTTTAAGGCCTTAATATTAAAACCGTACATCAGAATGCTCTGAAAATACCTGAAGAAACACTGGATAGGTGATGTCTCCCCCAGACTTGTGAAAGCTGGAATAACGTCAGGATTCCTTTTAGAGTAGCCTGAAAAAGAGAAGAATATGCCTTTAACAACATGAAAAAGTGTCATATAGCCTTAGCAGCCTTGGTTGTAAGGCCTTAATATTAAACCGTACATCAAATGCTCTGACATTACCTGAGAGAAACACTGGATAGGTGATGTCTCCCCCAGACTTGGAATGAAGCTGGAATAACGTCAGGATTCCTTTTAGAGTAGCCTGAAAAAGAAAGAATGCCTTTAACAACAGAAAAAGTGTCAATTAGCCTTTACAGCCTGAAAAAGTGTCAATATAGCCTTGGTTGTAAGGCCTTAATATTAAAACCGTACATCAGAATGCTCTGACATTACCTGAGAGAAACACTGGATAGGTGATGTCTCCCCCAGACTTGGAATGAAGCTAGAATAACGTCAGGATTACTTTGTAGAGTAGCCTGAAAAAGAAAAGAATATGCCTTTAACAGCCTGAAAAAGTGTCAATATAGCCTTGTTTTAAGGCCTTAATATTAAAACCGTATATCAGAATGCTCTGACATTACTTGAGAGAAACACTGGATAGGTGATGTCTCCCCCAGACTTGGAATGAAGCTGGAATAACGTCAGGATTCCTTTTGAGTAGCCTGAAAAGAGAAGAATATGCCTTTAAGAACATGAAAAAGTGTCAATATAGCCTTTAGCAGCCTGAAAAGTGTCAATATAGCCTTGGTTAAGGCCTTAATATTAAAACCGTACATCAAAATGCTCTGACATTACCTGAGAGAAACACTGGATAGGTGATCTCTCCCCCAGACTTGGAATGAAGCTGGAATAACGTCAGGATTCCCTTTTTAGAGTAGCCTGAAAAGTGAGAATATGCCTTTACCAGCAGCTGAAAAAGTTCAATATAGCCTTGGTTTTAAGGGCTTTAATATTAAAACCGTACATCAGAAATGCTCTGAAATTACCTGAGAGAAACACACTGGAATAGGTGATGTCTCCCCCAGACTTGGAATGAAGCTGGAAATAACGTCAGGATTCCTTTTTAGAGTAGCCTGAAAAAGAGAAGAATATGCCTTTAACAGCCTGAAAAAGTGTCAATTATAGCCTTTAACAGCCTGAAAATTCAATAAGCCTTGGTTGTAGGCCTTAATATTAAAACCGTACATCAGAATGCTCTGAATTACCTGAGAGAAACACTGGATGGTGATGTCTCACCCAGACTTGGAATGAAGCTAGAATAACGTCAGGATTCCTTTTAGAGTAGCCTGAAAAGAAGAATAATAGCCTTTAACAGCCTGAAAAAGTGTCAATATAGCCTTGTTTTAAGGCCTTAATATTAAAACCGTACATCAAAATGCTCTGAAAATACCTGAGAGAAACACTGTATAGGTGATGTCTCCCCCAGACTTGGAATGAAGCTGGAATAACGTCAGGATTCCTTTTTAGAGTAGCCTGAAAAAGAGAAGAATATGCCTTTAAGAACATGAAAAGTGTCAATATAGCCTTTAGCAGCCGAAAAGTGTCAATATAGCCTTGGGTGTAAGGCCTTAATATTAAACCCGTACATCAAAATGCTCTGACATTACCTGAGAGAAACACTGGATAGGTGATTCTCCCCACAGACTTGAAATGAAGCTGGAATAACGTCAGGATTCCTTTTAGAGTACCTGAAAAAGTGAAGAATATGCCTTTAACCTGAAAAAGTGTCAATATAGCCTTGGTTTAAGGCCTTAATATTAAAACCGTACATTAGAATGCTCTGAAATTACCTGGAGAAACACTGGATAGGTGATGTCTCCCCCAGACTTGGAATGAAAGCTGGAATAACGTCAGGATTCCTTTTTAGAGTAGCCTGAAAAAGAGAAGAATATGCCTTTAACAGCCTGAAAAAGTGTCATATAGCCTTTAACAGCCTGAAAAAGTGTCAAATATAGCCTTGGTTTTAAGGCCTTAATATTAAAACCGTACATCCAATGCTCTGACATTACCTGAGAAAACACTGGATAGGTGATGTCTCCCCCCACCCAGACTTGGAATGAAGCTAGAATAACGTCAGGATTACTTTGTAGAGTAGCCTGAAAAAGAAAAGAATATGCCTTTACAGCCTGAAAAGTGTCAATATAGCCTTGGTTTTAAGGCCTTAATATTAAAACCGTATATCAAATGCTCTGACATATCTGAGAGAAACACTGTATAGGTGATGTCTCCCCCAGACTTGGAATGAAGCTGGAATAACGCAGGATTCCTTTTTAGAGTAGCCTGAAAAAGAGAAGAATATGCCTTTACAACATGAAAAAGTGTCAATATAGCCTTTAGCAGCCTGAAAAAGTGTCAATATAGCCTTGGTTTAAGGCCTTAATATTAAACCGTACATCAAAATGCTCTGACATACCTGAGAGAAAACACTGAATAGGTGATGTCTCCCCCAGACTTGGAATGAAGCTGGAATAACGTCAGGATTCCTTTAGAGTAGCCTGAAAAGAGAAGAATATGCCTTTAACAGCCTGAAAAAGTGTCAATATAGCCTTGGTTTTAAGGCCTTAATATTAAAACCGTACATCAGAATGCTCTGACATTACCTGAGAGAAACACTGGATAGGTGATCTCCCCCAGACTTGGAATGAAGCTGGAATAACGTCAGGATTCCTTTTTAGAGTAGCCTGAAGAGAAGATTATGCCTTTAACACATGAAAAGTGTCAATATAGCCTTTAACAGCCTGAAAAAGTGTCAATATAGCCTTGGTTTTAAGCCTTAATTTAAAACCGTACATCAGAATGCTCTGAAAATACCTGAGAGACACACTGGATAGGTGATGTCTCCCCCAGACTTGAATGAAGCTGGATACGTCAGGATTCCTTTTTAGAGTAGCCTGAAAAGAGAATAATATGCCTTTAACAACATGAAAAGTTCAATATAGCCTTTAACACAGCCTGAAAAAGTGTCAATATACCTTGGTTTAAGGCCTTAATATTAAAACCGTACATCAGAATGCTCTGACATTACCTGAGAGAAACACTGGATAGGTGATGTCTCACCCAGACTTGGAATGAAGCTGGAATAACGTCAGGATTAC
>NW_022604863.1:0-56933 GCF_008692095.1 Etheostoma spectabile
AAACCAAGCTATTGACACTTTTTTAGGCTAGAAAGGCATATCTTTTCTTTTTTCAGGCTACTCTAAAAAGGAATCCTGACGTTATTCCAGCTTAATTCCAAGTCTGGAGGACATTACCTATCCAGTGTGTCTCTCAGTAATTTCAGAGCATTCTGATGTAGTTTTAAATGAAGGCCTTGAAACCAAGGCTAATTGACACTTTTTCAGGCTAGTAAAGGCATATTCTTCTCTTTTTCAGGCTACTCTAAAGGAATCCTTACGTTATCCCAGCTTCTTCCAAGTCTGGGGGAACATCACCTATCCAGTGTGTCTCTCAGGTAATTTCAGAGCATTCTGATGTACATTTTTAAAATTAAGGCCTTGAAACCAAGGCTATATTGACACTTTTTCAGGCTAGTAAAGGCATATTCTTCTCTTTTCAGGTTACTCTAAATGGAATCCTGACGTTTATTCCAGCTTATTCCAAGTCGGAGGAGACATTACCTATCCAGTGTGTTCTCTCAGGTAATTCAGAGCATTCTGAGTACAGTTTTAAAATTAGGCCTTGAAACCAAGGCTATATTGACACTTTTTCAGGCTAGTAAAGGCATATTCTTCTTTTTTCAGGCTACTCTAAAAAGGAATCCTGACGTTATTCCAGCTTCATTCCAAGTCTGGAGGAGACATCACCTATCCAGTTGTCTCTCAGGTAATTTCAGAGCATTCTGATGTACGGATTAAAATTAGGCCTTGAAACCAAGGCTATATTGAGACTTTTTCAGGCTAGTAAAGGCATATTCTTCTCTTTTTCAGGCTACTCTAAAAAGGATCCTGACTTATTCCAGCTTCATTCCAAGTCTGGAGACATCACCTATCCAGTGTTTCTCTCAGGTAATTTCAGAGCATTCTGATGTACAGTTTAAAATTAAGGCCTTGAAACCAAGGCTATATTGAGACTTTTTCAGGCTATAAAGGCATATTCTTCTCTTTTTCAGGTTACTCTAAATAGGAATCCTGACGTTATTCCAGCTTAATGCCAAGTCTGGAGGAGACATTACCTATCCAGTGTGTCTCTCAGGTAATTTCAGAGCATTCTGATGTACGGTTTTTAAAATAAGGCCTTGAAACCAGGCTATATTGACACTTTTTCAGGCTAGTAAAGGCATATTCTTCTCTTTTTCAGAAGGCATATTCTTCTCTTTCCAGGCTACTCTAAAAAGGAATCCTGACGTTATTCCAGCTTCATTCCAAGTCTGGGGGAGACATCACCTATCCAGTGTGTCTCTCAGGTAATTTCAGAGCTTCTGATGTACAGTTTTAAAATTAAGGCCTTGAAACAAGGCTATATTGAGACTATTTCAGGCTAGTAAAGGCATATTCTTCTCTTTTTCAGGCTACTCTAAAAAGAATCCTGACGTTATTCCAGCTTCAATTCCAAGTCTGGAGGAGACATACCTATCCAGTGTGTCTCTCAGGTAATTTCAGAGCATTCTGATGTACAGTTTTAAATTAAGGCCTTGAAACCAAGCTATATTGAGACTTTTTCAGGCTAGTAAAGGCATATTCTTCTCTTTTTCAGGTTACTCTAAATAGGATCCTGACGTTATTCCAGCTTAATTCCAAGTCGGAGGAGACATTACCTATCCAGTGTGTCTCTCAGGTAATTTCAGAGCATTCTGATGTACGGATTTAAAATTAAGGCCTTGAAACCAAGGCTATATTGACACTTTTTCAGGCTAGTAAAGGCATATTCTTCTCTTTTTCAAAGGCATATTCTTCTCTTTTTCAGGCTACTCTAAAAAGGAATCCTACGTTATTCCACTAATTCCAAGTCTGGGGAGACATCACCTATCCAGTGTGTCTCTCAGGTAATTTCAGAGCATTCTGATGTACAGTTTTAAAATTAAGCCTTGAAACCAAGGCTATATTGAGACTTTTTCAGGCTAGTAAAGGCATATTCTTCTCTTTTTCAGGCTACTAAATAGGAATCCTGACGTTATTCCAGCTTAATGCCAAGTCTGAGGAGACATTACCTATCCAGTGTTTCTCTCAGGTAATTTCAGAGCATTCTGATGTACAGTTTTAAATTAAGGCCTTGAAACCAAGGCTATATTGACACTTTTTCAGGCTAGTAAAGGCATATTCTTCTCTTTTCAGAAGGCATATTCTTCTCTTTTTCAGTCTACTCTAAAAGGAATCCTTACGTTATTCCAGCTTCATTCCAAGTCTGCGGAGACATCCCTATCCAGTGTGTCTCTCAGTAATTTCAGAGCATTCTGAGTACGATTTAAAATTAAGGCCTTGAAACCAAGGCTATATTGAGACTTTTTTCAGGCTAGTAAAGGCATATTCTTCTCTTTTTCAGGCTACTCTAAATAGGAATCCTGACGTTATTCCAGCTTATTCCAGTCTGGGGAGACATTACCTATCCAGTGTGTCTCTCAGGTAATTTCAGAGCATTCTGATGTACCGGATTTAAAATAAGGCCTTGAAACCAAGGCTATATTGACACTTTTTCAGGCTAGTAAAGGCATATTCTTCTCTTTTTCAGAAGCATATTCTTCTCTTTTCAGGCTACTCTAAAAAGGAATCCTTACGTTATTCCAGCTTCATTCCAAGTCTGGGGGAGACATTACCTATCCATTGTGTCTCTCAGGTAATTACAGAGCATTCTGATGTACAGTTTAAAATTAAGGCCTTGAAACCAAGGCTATATTGACACTTTTTCAGGCTAGTAAAGGCATATTCTTCTCTTTAAGGTTACTCTAAATAGGAATCCTGACGTTATTCCATCTTAATGCCAAGTCTGGAGGAGACATTACCTATCCAGTGTGTCTCTCAGGTAATTTCAGAGCATTCTGATGTACGGATTAAAATAAGGCCTTGAAACCAAGCTATATTGACACTTTTTCAGGCTAGTAAGGCATATTCTTCTCTTTTTCAGAAGGCATATTCTTCTCTTTTTCAGGCTACTCTAAATAGGAATCCTGACGTTATTCCAGCTTAATTCCAAGTCTGGAGGAGACATTACCCTATCCAGTGTGTCTCTCAGTAATTTCAGAGCATTCTGATGTACATTTTAAAATTAAGGCCTTGAAATAAGGCTATATTGACACTTTTTCAGGCTAGTAAGGCATATTCTCTCTTTTTCAGAAGGCATATTCTTCTCTTTTCAGGCTACTCTAAAAAGGAATCCTGACGTTATTCAAGCTTCATTCCAAGTCTGCAGGAGACATCACCTATCCAGTGTGTCTCTCACATAATTTCAGAGCATTCTGATGTACAGTTTTAAAATGAAGGCCTTGAAACCAAGGCTATATTGAGACTATTTCAGGCTAGTAAAGGCATATTCTTCTCTTTTTCAGGCTACTCTAAATGGAATCCTGACGTTATTCCAGCTTCATTCCAAGTCTGGAGGAGACATTACCTATCCAGTGTGTCTCTAGGTAAGTTCAGAGTATTCTGATGTACGGATTTAAAATTAAGGCCTTGAAACCAGGCTATATTGAGACTTTTTCAGGCTAGTAAAGGCATATTCTTCTCTTTTTCAGGTTACTCTAAATAGGAATCCTGACGTTATTCCAGCTTATTCCAAGTCTGGAGGAGACATTACCTATCCAGTGTGTCTCTCAGGTAATTCAGAGCATTCTGATGTACGGATTTAAAATTTAGGCCTTGAAATCAAGCCTATATTGACACTTTTTCAGGCTAGTAAAGGGATATTCTTCTCTTTTTCAGAAGGCATATTCTTCTCTTTTTCAGGCTACTCTAAAAGGAATCCTTACGTTATTCCAGCTTCATTCCAAGTCTGCGGGAGACATCACCTATCCAGTGTGTCTCTCAGGTAATTTCAGAGCATTCTGATGTACAGTTTTAAAATAAGGCCTTGAAACCAAGGCTATATTGAGACTTTTTCAGGCTAGTAAGGCATATTCTTCTCTTTTAAGTTACTCTAAATAGGAATCCTGACGTTATTCCAGCTTAATGCCAAGTCTGGAGGAGACATTACCTATCCAGTGTGTCTCTCAGGTAATTTCAGAGCATTCTGATGTACGGATTTAAAATAAGGCCTTGAAACCAAGGCTATATTGACACTTTTTCAGGCTAGTAAAGGCATATTCTTCTCTTTTTCAGAAGGCACATTCTTCTCTTTTTCAGGCTACTCTAAAAAGGAATCCTGACGTTATTCCAGCTTAATTCCAAGTCTGCAGGAGACATCACCTATCCAGTGTTTCTCTCACATAATTTCAGAGCATTCTGATGTACAGTTTTAAAATGAAGGCCTTGAAACCAAGGCTATATTAAGACTATTTCAGGCTAGTAAAGGCATATTCTTCTCTTTTTCAGGCTACTCTAAATAGGAATCCTGACGTTATTCCAGCTTAATGCCAAGTCTGGAGGAGACATCACCTATCCAGTGTGTCTCTCAGGTAATTTCAGAGCATTCTGATGTAAAGTAATAAAATTAAGGCCTTGAAACCAAGGCTATATTGAGACTATTTCAGGCTAGTAAAGGCATATTCTTCTCTTTTTCAGGCTACTCTAAATAGGAATCCTGACGTTATTCCAGCTTCATTCCAAGTCCGGAGGAGACATTACCCATCCAGTGTGTCTCTCAGGTAATTTCAGAGCATTCTGATGTACAGTTTTAAAATTAAGGCCTTGAAACCAAAGCTATATTGACACTTTTTCAGGCTAGTAAAGGCATATTCTTTTCTTTTTCAGGCTACTCTAAAAAGGAATCCTGACGTTATTCCAGCTTCATTCCAAGTCTGGAGGAGACATTACCCATCCAGTGTTTCTCTCAGGTAGGTTCAGAGTATTCTGATATACGGATTTAAAATTAAGGCCTTGAAACCAAGGCTATATTGAGACTTTTTCAGGCTAGTAAAGGCATATTCTTCTCTTTTTCAGGTTACTCTAAATAGGAATCCTGACGTTATTCCAGCTTAATTCCAAGTCTGGAGAAGACATTACCTATCCAGTGTGTCTCTCAGGTAATTTCAGAGCATTCTGATGTACGGAGTTAAAATAAGGCCTTAAAACCAAGGCTATATTGACACTTTTTCAGGCTAGTAAAGGCATATTCTTCTCTTTTTCAGAAGGCATATTCTCTCTTTTTCAGGCTACTCTAAAAAGGAATCCTGACGTTATTCCAGCTTAATTCCAAGTCTGCAGGAGACATCACCTATCCAGTGTGTCTCTCACATAATTTCAGAGCATTCTGATGAACAGTTTTAAAATGAAGGCCTTGAAACCAAGGCTATATTGAGACTATTTAGGCTAGTAAAGGCATATTCTTCTCTTTTTCAGGCTACTCTAAATAGGAATCCTGACGTTTATTCCAGCTTCATTCCAGTCTGGAGGAGACATTACCCATCCAGTGTTTCTCTCAGGTAGTTCAGAGTATTCTGATATACGGATTTAAAATTAAGGCCTTGAAACCAAGGCTATATTGAGACTTTTTCAGGCTAGTAAAGGCATATTCTTCTCTTTTTCAGGTTACTCTAAATAGGAATCCTGACGTTATTCCAGCTTAATTCCAAGTCTGGAGAAGACATTACCTATCCAGTGTGTCTCTCAGGTAATTTCAGAGCATTCTGACGTACAGTTTTAAAATTAAGGCCTTGAAACCAAGGCTATATTGACACTTTTTCAGGCTAGTAAAGGCATATTCTTCTCTTTTTCAGGCGACTCTAAATAGGAATCCTGACGTTATTCCAGCTTAATGCCAAGTCTGGAGGAGACATTACCTATCCAGTGTGTCTCTCAGGTAATTTCAGAGCATTCTGATGTACGGATTTAAAATTAAGGCCTTGAAACCAAGGCTATATTGAGACTTTTTCAGGCTAGTAAAGGCATATTCTTCTCTTTTTCAGGTTACTCTAAATAGGAATCCTGACGTTATTCCAGCTTAATGCCAAGTCTGGAGGAGACATTACCTATCCAGTGTGTCTCTCAGGTAATTTCAGAGCATTCTGACGTACAGTTTTAAAATTAAGGCCTTGAAACCAAGGCTATATTGACACTTTTTCAGGCTAGTAAAGGCATATTCTTCTCTTTTTCAGGTTTCTCTAAATAGGAATCCTGACGTTATTCCAGCTTCATTCCAAGTCTGGAGGAGACATTACCTATCCAGTGTGTCTCTCAGGTAATTTAAGAGCATTTTGATGTACAGTTTTAAAATTAAGGCCTTGAAACCAAGGCTATATTGACACTTTTTCAGGCTAGTAAAGGCATATTCTTCTCTTTTTCAGAAGGCATATTCTTCTCTTTTTCAGGCTACTCTAAATAGGAATCCTGACATTATTCCAGCTTCATTCCAAGTCTGGGGGAGACATTACCTATCCAGTGTTTCTCTCAGGTAATTTCAGAGCATTCTTATGTACAGTTTTAAAATTAAGGCCTTGAAACCAAGGCTATATTGACACTTTTTCAGGCTAGTAAAGGCATATTCTTCTCTTTTTCAGAAGGCATATTCTTCTCTTTTTCAGGCTACTCTAAAAAGGAATCCTTACGTTATTCCAGCTTCATTCCAAGTCTGGGGGAGACATCACCTATCCAGTGTGTCTCTCAGGTAATTTCAGAGCATTTTGATGTACGGATTTTAAATAAGGCCTTGAAACCAAGGCTATATTGACACTTTTTCAGGCTAGTAAAGGCATATTCTTCTCTTTTTTAGGTTATGCTAAATAGGAATCCTGACGTTATTCCAGCTTAATGCCAAGTCTGGAGGAGACATTACCTATCCAGTGTGTCTCTCAGGTAATTTCAGAGCATTCTGACGTACAGTTTTAAAATTAAGGCCTTGAAACCAAGGCTATATTGACACTTTTTCAGGCTAGTAAAGGCATATTCTTCTCTTTTTCAGGTTTCTCTAAATAGGAATCCTGACGTTATTCCAGCTTCATTCCAAGTCTGGAGGAGACATTACCTATCCAGTGTGTCTCTCAGGTAATTTCAGAGCATTCTGATATACAGTTTTAAAATTAAGGCCTTGAAACCAAGGCTATATTGACACTTTTTCAGGCTAGTAAAGGCATATTCTTCTCTTTTTCAGAAGGCATATTCTTCTCTTTTTCAGGCTACTCTAAAACAAATCCTTACGTTATTGCAGCTTCATTCCAAGTCTGGAGGAGACATCACCTATCCAGTGTGTCTCTCAGGTAATTTAAGAGCATTTTGATGTACAGTTTTAAAATTAAGGCCTTGAAACCAAGGCTATATTGACACTTTTTCAGGCTAGTAAAGGCATATTCTTCTCTTTTCAGAAGGCATATTCTTCTCTTTTTCAGGCTACTCTAAATAGGAATCCTGACATTATTCCAGCTTCATTCCAAGTCTGGAGGAGACATTACCCATCCAGTGTGTCTCTCAGGTAATTTCAGAGCATTCTTATGTACAGTTTTAAAATTAAGGCCTTGAAACCAAGGCTATATTGACACTTTTTCAGGCTAGTAAAGGCATATTCTTCTCTTTTTCAGAAGGCATATTCTTCTCTTTTTCAGGCTACTCTAAAAAGGAATCCTTACGTTATTCCAGCTTCATTCGAAGTCTGGGGGAGATATCACCTATCCAGTGTGTCTCTCAGGTAATTTCAGAGCATTCTGATGTACAGTTTTAAAATTAAGGCCTTGGAACCAAGGCTATATTAAGACTATTTCAGGCTAGTAAAGGCATATTCTTCTCTTTTTCAGGCTACTCTAAATAGGAATCCTGACATTATTCCAGCTTCATTCCAAGTCTGGGGGAGACATTACCTATCCAGTGTTTCTCTCAGGTAATTTCAGAGCATTCTTATGTACAGTTTTAAAATTAAGGCCTTGAAACCAAGGCTATATTGACACTTTTTCAGGCTAGTAAAGGCATATTCTTCTCTTTTTCAGAAGGCATATTCTTCTCTTTTTCAGGCTACTCTAAAAAGGAATCCTTACGTTATTCCAGCTTCATTCCAAGTCTGGGGGAGACATCACCTATCCAGTGTGTCTCTCAGGTAATTTCAGAGCATTCTGATGTACGGATTTAAAATAAGGCCTTGAAACCAAGGCTATATTGACAGTTTTTCAGGCTAGTAAAGGCATATTCTTCTCTTTTTTAGGTTATGCTAAATAGGAATCCTGACGTTATTCCAGCTTAATGCCAAGTCTGGAGGAGACATTACCTATCCAGTGTGTCTCTCAGGTAATTTCAGAGCATTCTGACGTACAGTTTTAAAATTAAGGCCTTGAAACCAAGGCTATATTGACACTTTTTCAGGCTAGTAAAGGCATATTCTTCTCTTTTTCAGGTTTCTCTAAATAGGAATCCTGACGTTATTCCAGCTTCATTCCAAGTCTGGAGGAGACATTACCTATCCAGTGTGTCTCTCAGGTAATTTCAGAGCATTCTGATATACAGTTTTAAAATTAAGGCCTTGAAACCAAGGCTATATTGACACTTTTTCAGGCTAGTAAAGGCATATTCTTCTCTTTTTCAGAAGGCATATTCTTCTCTTTTTCAGGCTACTCTAAAAACAAATCCTTACGTTATTGCAGCTTCATTCCAAGTCTGGAGGAGACATTACCTATCCAGTGTGTCTCTCAGGTAATTTAAGAGCATTTTGATGTACAGTTTTAAAATTAAGGCCTTGAAACCAAGGCTATATTGACACTTTTTCAGGCTAGTAAAGGCATATTCTTCTCTTTTTCAGAAGGCATATTCTTCTCTTTTTCAGGCTACTCTAAATAGGAATCCTGACATTATTCCAGCTTCATTCCAAGTCTGGAGGAGACATTACCCATCCAGTGTGTCTCTCAGGTAACTTCAGAGCATTCTTATGTACAGTTTTAAAATTAAGGCCTTGAAACCAAGGCTATATTGACACTTTTTCAGGCTAGTGTTGGAGAAATCCTTCTATAAACTGACAACTGACTCCATGATGTATTAACACAGCGTTTATTCTTGTGGTCAACAGATGAAATGCGTTTCCGAGCAGTTACACGTGCACGGACCTGATGGAGACTTGTCTAGTACAGAGGTCCCCCAAAAGGCACTTAAACAATATTGTGCTCAGGGTTATATTGGTTCCCCTTGTGGGGCCTGATTGGTCAGCTATACTGTTGCTGGGTTACACTCTCTGCTCTGCCTCTTCCCTCTTCTTCTTGCCTGTCTATTATTTTCAGTTATCATTTACTTCACAAGACAGCTATGTTCACTCCTACGTCCTGTTCTCTGAGTTATCAGACCGTCCTCGAACTTCAGTGTCCTTGGCCTCACCATCTCCTCTTCTGTGCTCACTGTAGCTTATCTGACTAAGATAGCCCTGTCTGTTCTCTCCCTCCTAGCTGTAACCCAGCTGCAAAGCATAATGTATAATATGTCACACATACACACACTCTTATTTAGTCTTTGGTTAATTCAGTATATACTTTAAGCCAGCTTTTACGTGGCCGTTCCTGAGTGCCCTGTTCATCACCACCTCAGTCATTGTATTATTTTCCCACAAATTCCCCCTTTTCGCACCTACTAGGTGCGAACACCTTTTACACTAACTGCAGTGCCTCAACGTCCTCCCCGTCCTCTGGCATGGTGAGTAATGGCAGCATCCCAGCGGAATAGGGAGGCGGCGCTTTTTCTTTGGACAAGGCAGTGGTGATGAGCCGGGATATCATGGTCCGCAGGCAGGGCACACAGCAACACCCACAGGTAACTAGAATAGCGAGAAAAACAGCAATAGATGTCAAACAAGCAGTGATAAGATTCTTCCATTTGCCAAAAAAGGTTGTCATCCACCCCTCCAATGGATTTGATACACCTGAGGCGTCATGCATCTCCTGGGAAAGGGCTCGAAGTTGGTTCAAAGCCCTGGTGACCTTCCCATCCGGGGCAGTGTTGTTAGGGATGACCGTACAGCACATCTCTCCGAACATGGAACAGACTCCTCCTTTTTCAGCCAACAGCATGTCCAGCGCCATCCTATTCTGGAGCGCCATGAGGGACGTTGGGGCCATCTGCTCGGCCAGGCCTTCGATGGCATCCCTAGTTGCATTGCTCAAGCGTAAAACATTATAATGCACAAAATTTATCCTATCTACATTTTTGCTGGGAGTGACGGGGAAGATGGCTGAAAGCAGTGGTATATTCTCAAATCCTGCGGCTATTTGATCTGCCAATTTGTATTCATTCGGGACACCCCTAGGAACTCCTATGCTGTCTATATAGGTTGGGGTTCCCGCCCATGGATCAAAAGCCGGGCCTTGCATACTACGGGCCCTGCGCCTTCTCTTTACGGTCAGTTGCACAGCCTTATGGTGGGTATAGTGGACTCTACTCCCCACCAAAGATATGGGCATAGCTAATCTAACCATAGCACAAACTCCTGACGTTTGATTTGGGAACTTTATCTGGGAGTACAACCTAAGACCACCACAATAGTAGAATAGTCCTATTCTAGCCACTGGGCCTAGGGCTGTTTTGTTTTGTACAGTTGTATTACACCAGTCTGGGGGTATATCACCTAGTTTGATTGTGGGCTTGCTTGATCCGGTGAGATTGAAACAGTGATATCTTGCACCCTCCCCCTTTATGGCGGTAAAATACCCTGGTTTTTCAAAGCCTGGGGGAAAGAGGGATGCTAGGGTAGTACAATTGCGGGAAGCTGTCTTAGAGTGTGTGAAGTTCAACATGCATGCATATCCTGCTGGGTCCTCATTAGGAAACAACGGGGCCGGGTTAGTGAACATGACTGGTCTAGCTGTGGCACAGGCCACGCACCCTTCCATGTGTTGTTCTTTGGCATTCTGTATTAGCCACCTGATCCATAAATTGTCCTGGCCTGCACCTGCTGATAACTCTAACACATCTTCCACCCTCATTTTAGAGAAGTCCTGCACTATTACGTCTTCCTCCTTCAGGGGGGGTTTTACTGTAGTCTCTGCCATGTCAGTGTCATTCTGTGTGTGCGTGAGGGGATCCAAAATATTTATCTGCAGGGGGGTTATCTGGTCACTTCCTGCTATCCATACACCTATGGCTAACATCCACACATCCTGACCGTTCCTGCTCCCAATTGCTCTATTTACTGACAGGGTTATGGGATTTTTCGTGGGGTCTGAACTATAGTCCCGCTGTATAGATAATATCTCCCATTCATCTTGTTGTACCCACCAATCTCTTTTGTCTGTCAACCTCGCCCATGGTTTCCACCCTCCTGTTGTCCAACCCGCGTCATACCAGCTGTTACAGAGACTACCTTTCACCTGTCCGGAAGCGCTCCTTTCACAGTCCTCTACCTTTTGATAGTCGTCACAGATGTACACATCTGTGTTTTTGTAGAAACTATTATACCCCCCGCAGTCTATAGCCTGACACAAATCAAAGGTAAATGACGTGGTTGAGTCTCTCACATAGGGGAGAGTCAATCTGGCACCGCACCTTGGGGATGGGCCCTTAGTGTGTTGCTTCACTACTGCCCAAACTGCTCTTCTTTTCTCTCGTCTAGTTTCATTTCCTTTGTTACTGAGAGGTGGTTGGACACTACCGGGTGATTGTTCTTTGTGGTCTCGGTCCCCATACGCATGTTCCAACCCCAGAATTAATGCTGCAACTCCCACTACTACTACTACTGCTAGGACAACTGTTGTCTTTTTCCCAAACCCCATTGCCTTCCAAGTTATGGATGTACTATGCGGGGGCTGTTCCCCGCCAAAACATCTCTTCCATCTATACATTTTGGATTGCTTTTCTAATTTCTGCCAATGGGCGGCTAGGAGGTGCGGCTGGGGCACAATGTGTCAGGTGGTGCCAAGGTGCTCCTTTTTTACCTTTAACCTGGACCGAGTGTGAAGTAACCTCCCTCACTTCGTAAGGCCCGGACCACCTGGGGTCAGTCCACTTCCTCTTGTGAACTTTGACCCTGACCCAGTCGCCTACCTTGACAGGTAGTGTTGCTTCCTCCTGCGGTTTCCTGTTCGCCAACTGGACCTGCGTAGAAAGGGCTGAAACCAGAGATGTTAGCTTTTTCATATAGTCTGTCATTTCTATTTGCTGAACATCTAACATTGGCATGTGGCCTCCATCTAGTGGAGGTCCTGGCATTTTTCTCCCTGTCATTATTTCATGTGGGGTCAAATGTGTTTCTCGTCCTTCTGAGGACCTCATAGCCATGAGGGCCAATGGGAGCGCTTCTACCCATGTTAACTTGCTTCCTGCACATGCCTTGGCTATCTTAGCCTTCAATGTCTGGTTTGCTCTTTCCACCATTCCCTGTGACTGTGGATGATAAACTGATCCGAAGGCATGAGTGATTCCCAGGGCCTGTTCTACTTCTCTTAGTAGTTTGTTGTTAAAATGTGTGCCATTATCTGACCTTATTTGCCTGGGGACCCCATACCTCGGGATGAGTTCAGTTTTGAGCCATTTCACCACTGTTTTTGCGTCCTCTTTTCTGGTGGGAATGGCTTCTACCCACCTAGAGAACCTGTCTACCATCACCAGAAGATACCTTTTTCCCCCTACCACATTTTCTGCGCCCATATCAGTATAATCTATACTGATATCTTGAAAACAAGCTGTGGGGACTGGGTACGCTCCTTTTAGTGTGGTGTATGGTTTCTGAACATTATGCTCTCCACACACCCTGCATTCCTGACAAAAATGTGTCACCATGTCCCTCAAATTGGGGTGCCACCACAGCTCAGACAGATTCAGGAGAGTCTGTTTTCTTCCTTCATGTGTTGGTCTGTGTGCCTCAGGTAGCAACATTCTGCACATCTCGGCTGATGCTGCTATCTTTCCTTGATGAGACCTCCATATCCCATCTTTGTCTTTTGTGGCGCCGCTCCGCTGCCACTGATTCCATTCATAGGCTCCTGCCTTTTTCTGCATTTCTAGAATGTCTTTAGGCTCCAGTGCCATTGGTTGTGATTCTATCTCTTTCGATAGTACCATCTGTTTTGGGGAGTATCCTCCCGCTCTTTTGGCTGCAGAATCTGCTGCCTCGTTTCCTGCACTTACTCTTCCTTGCCCTGCGTCATGTCCTTTGCATTTCATTATGGACACCTTTAGTGGAGCGGCAATAGCCTCCACTAGCTCCATTATCTCCTTCTGATGTTTTATGGGCATTCCTGCAGAGGTGACGTATCCTCGCCTTTTCCACATGATCGCGTCCAAGTGTGCTGTTCCATGAGCATAAGCAGAGTCTGTAAAAATGTTCACTGTTCTTCCTTTGGCTAGCAGAAGGGCTGCGATCAGAGCTTTTATTTCTGCTTTCTGTGCTGACGCTGGTTGGTTTATTATTCCTGCTTCCAATGTCTGATGTGTTCCATCTGGGTGTTGTTGGACTACTGCATATGATGCTTTGTTAGTCCCATCCTTTGTTTTGTAGCAACATCCGTCTGTGTAGAGCCACATGTCAGCCGACATGTCTGGTACGTTTTCCAGATCTGACCTTATTCTGCTTTCTTGGGCTGCTTCTTCCTCGCAAACATGTGGCACTCCCTGTCTACTCATACTGTTGGCCATGTTTATTCCTTCTGATGAGTAGGTGATGTGCGGTTGGGTACAGGCAGTCTGCAGTTTTGTTCTCCTTGTGGCACTGTATGCAAATTCCTTGCTGGCCAAAAAAGCTGTGACACCATGTGTGGTGTGGATTGTTATTGGATGGCACATTACAATATGTGCTGTTTTGTCAATGGATTTTGCCAGCGCCGCTACATAGCGGGCACAGGTTGTCTGTCCTTTTTCCACTGTATCCAGCCTTGATGAGTGGTACATCAGTACATGTCTGTCTCCCCCTTTTTTCTGAAATAAAATGGCATTGAGAAAGCCATTGTTTTCAGAAACATCCATATGAAATGGGAGTGAGTAGTCTGGGGAGGTGAGTGTCTCTGCCCTTGCTAGGGCACTTTTGAGGTCAGAGAAGGCGGCCTCGGCCTCTGTTGTCCATAGGAGGGGGGCGGTGAGACAGCGATGACCAGCAGCAGCCACCAGTTCCCTGAGCGATGTAGTTCTGTTGGTATAGTCAGGGATATGTGAGCGGCTGTATCCTGTGAGGCCCAGAAAAGACAGCATGTCTGCAACTGTGAGGGGAAGCGGGTGATGCAGAATAGCCTGTCTATGGCTGGGAGACACCCCAAGGCCTGCTGATGAAATTTGTCTGCCCAGAAAGAGGACTTGTCTCCTAGCAACTTGTACTTTGTCCCTTTTGACCTTGTAGCCTTTTGAGGCTAGGAATGTCAGCAGTGCTATTGTCTGTTCCACACAGGTGAGGGGATCTGTAGCAGCCAGCAGAAGGTCGTCCACATACTGTATGAGGACCACAGTTGTGGGGAGTTGCAGCTGCAGAAGATGAGATTTGAGGATCCTGTTGAACAGTCCAGGTGAGTCTCTGTACCCTGTGGCAACCTGGAATACGTGTATTGTTGACCATTGAAAGTGAATGCAAAGTACTCCTGTGAGTCTTGGTGTAGGGGCACAGAGAAGAAAGCATTGGCCAGGTCAACCACTGTGAAGTGGGTGAAGGAGGGGTTAAGTGATGTCAAAGAGACATGTGGGTCTGGGACAGGATGCACAGCTGGGACAGTAATGTCATTAATGGGTCTGAAGTCCTGCACCATGCGCCATCCTTTTCCTCCAGCTTTGGGGACAGGTAAAATGGGAGTGTTCCAGGGAGAACGAGTGGGATATATGACACCAGCTTCTAAGAGTCCCTGAATGGTTGGAGCTATGCCTTGGACCTGGTCAGGGGTGAGTCTATACTGTGGTCTGTGAATGACTGTGTGGTGCTGCGGTCTGATTGTAACAGTCACAGGATGTGTTTCTAAGAGTCCAGTGTCATATGGGCCGGTGGTGAACAGATGCTGGGGAAGAGTTAGTAGGGCGGTAGCTGCGCTGGGATGGTCAGTGCAGGGGAGTCCATGTTCTCTGGGGAGTGGGAGAACTTCAGGCAATGTTTTCTCTGTTGTGTGAGGCCCTTTAAAGCACCACATGTCTTCAGCGTCAGTGTCAGCTTTTAGAAGGCCAGGTGTGGAGGTGGGGAGCCATTTAAATGTTAGTGCACGTTTTATCATAGGGCCCAGGGATCTGGCCTGCTGGCCAAATCCTACTGCGAGTGTGACATGCGGGGAAGAAGAGTCCCAGAGTGTGTACCAGTCTTCAGAGGAGTGCGTTAAGACCACAGAAGCAGCCACCCCTTCTTTACCACAATATATGCCTCTGCATAAGAGAAGTGGGTGCTGTCCTTGCATGTTTGTCTCCCAGTCATCTTGATATGGGGTGTCCAGGTCGTCAGCTACATGTAGAGTACAGTGTACTTGTGGGAGTGGGGACATGTAGGGGTGCAGTCTGTATATGGCTGGTTTCAGGATGTTGAATGCATGTTGAATGGAGGGTGTGTCAGGGCCTGTGGGAAGCAGGCGTAACCAATATACATATTGGTGTAGTTCTGACACTGGGGTTGGTGTGAGGGAGAGAATGGTGACTGGGGAATCAGGAGTGGATACTGGAGGAACAGGAGTGACATGAATGCCATCCACATTCATCCATATGCACAGATTCAATTTACACATAAGATCTCTTCCTAATAAATTTACTGGGCATGCAGGGGAAAGCAAAAAAGAATGTGTGTGTGTTTGTGAGTTAAATTCGGTTAACAATGGCTGTGTGAAGTGCTGTAAGATAGGGGTCCCACTGACTCCCATAACTGACTGAGTTTGAGCTGAAGGAGGGAAGTAGGTGGAATTTAGACAGGAGAACGTTGCTCCTGTGTCTGCCAGCATTACATGTGGTTTACCTTGAATAGTGAGGGTAATGAGGGGTTCTGTGGTCAGACCAAAATGAAAATCAGTGGGAGGACACCTTCATTGTGGACCCTGTTGGTCATACCATTGCTGTTGTAGGGCCTGATTAGCGGGGGACAGTGGCCATGGCTCACCGGGGTATGGTTGGGGTGAGGGATTTCTCCCTGGCCCTCTAGGGGGCTGTGCTGGGGGCTCTTGGCATTCTCTTGCATAGTGGCCTTGCTGACCACAGTTGTAGCAAAGGAAGTAGGGCTGAGAGGTCCTTCCTCCAGGCCTGGACCTAGTCATTCCTCCTCCTCTCTGAAAACCTCGCCCTCTTCCTCTTGTGGGCCAATTTTGCTGGCTCGTGTTCGCTGGCCATGGTGGTTGTGGGGGTGGTGGCCAGGAAGCTTGTGCTCTCTGTAAGAGTTGAGTGACTGCTTCCAACACTGGGGCTTCTGACTGTTGGGGGTTCTGTGAGACTGTCATTTGTTTAGCTTTGCTGGGCTTGGGCTTGTTTAATTCTTCCAGTTGTTTCTTTAACAATTGAGTTTGTAGTCTTTTTAATTCATCTTCTTGTTGCTCTGCTCCTTTTTGGTGTTTTGACAGGAAATGACGCACATTCTCGCCCCATGTTGCATCGGTCATTGTTTGCAGGCCTACTACTCCTCCTAACTGTGTCTGAACTGCTGTGGGTAATCCCCCTAGTACCCCATGGCGGAACAGCGCCACTGTGGCGGCGGACTGGTCCCACGGTTCCCTCATAGCACGCTGCCAAATCTTTTTTGCTCTATCTGCATAGGCATCAAAATTTTCATCACTTAGTCTTTTTAAATCATGCCATGCTGCATGATCCCCAACTGTGGGATACATGCGGTGCAGCTCAGCCCAAATGCCAGGGGTTACTGCTGATGCAGGCACTGATGCGGGAACAGTGGGTCCAGCTCCCCCTCTGGTGAGGGCAGCACTAGCTTCATCTGCTCCCATTACTCTACCCAATACTGCTCTGAGATCTCCCAAACACAGCTGCACTCCTGCTGTAAGACTATTGAAAGCTGTGAGGAAATGCTCAGCCCCTCCTGTCAGGGAGGGGAGTTTTGCACACAGAGAATCTAAGTCACCAAAACTGTAAGGGGTGTACATCAACAGTCCTCCTCCTCCTCCTACTGGGCGGAGTGGGCATTGTAGCCCCGCCTCTGGTGTGTGGCGCGTCTGCTCTCCCTCACTGAGCTCATTCACTGTTCGACGCAGCTGCTCTTGCTGCTTTTTATCTCTCTGAACTCTTTGTTAAGTTTTCCCTTATTCTAGTTGATCTTCGCAGCATAACTTCGTCAGGGTCCTCGTTGGTAAATTTACCTTTAAATGTGCCTGCTACAAAAACGTCTTGAGGACTTTGTGATCTAGATCTGGGCCTGCGTTTATGTCGTTTTTTAGTCCTTTCCCTAGAGCTAGAGCTTCTGTCTGTTTGCTCACTTTCCCTGCTGCTGTCTGACTGTTCGCTATCTTCCTTACTTCCTGAGTCTTGTGGGGTACTATGGTGAGGTGGACTGGGTCCTTTTACTGACATGTGAAAATGCTCTGGATTTTGTTGGCAAAAAGACGCTGAATATGGGGTACTAGCTTTGCTTGGGCCGGCTGGGACTGTAGCCGCTGGTTGTGGTGGGCCGCTGCTGCTCCCCCTGACGCTGACTGTACCATTAAATTTAGATAACATTCTAAATCCTGTACGCGGCCCTCTAATGCCGGTATCAATGGGTCCTGTGGTACGTCTATTTGTAATGCATTTGGCTGTAAATGGGCAGTTACCACTGGGGCTTGGACTGTGGGTTTTGATGCCGTTGGACCTGTATACGGCGGCGGTGGAGCGGAAATTCTTAGGTTTCTTATATCTGGATAAAAAGGGTTTGTTGGCGGGGGCGCCTCAGCGGGGTTTTCTCTGCGCTAACGGTTTTATTCTGTTCAGCTTCTGTCTCAGTTTTTGGTGAACTTTTGTCATCTTGTTTTGTCAATCCCAATTGTTTCTGTATTGCATTTGTCATTTTCAACCCCACCCCATATTTCTCTTTCTGCGCTTCATACTCCTTCTGCTTTGGTTTAGTCAATTTAAACCATTTTCTTTTCTTTTCCTCCTCTGCCTGCCTTTCCGCATACTCCAACTTACTTTTTTCATACTTCACTATTTCATTCACTTTCTCCGGGGACGGCGCCCCTTCTCCCTCAATCCATCCTCCTCTCTCCCATTCTTTCACAATCTCTTTTGCTACTTTCTCCTCTCCTTTACTGCCATACTTTTTCACTGCCCCTACTAACACTTTACCATAAGGGGTCGTCATTTTACAACAAATAAGCAGTGAGAAAAAATCCAACAAGCCAAACCACAACAAAAATCACACATGCAACAACGAACAACTTTTTCATTAAGACTCCATCTAGAGCCTTTTTATGTACATCTCTATAATCTTTACAACTTAAAAAGTGACCTCTCACTCCTTCGCACAAATACACTCGCGGTGGACTCGTAATATTACAATGACAATCTGTTAACTGCAATTCTTTTTCAGGATGTTCACACAGAACCAAGGGTGGCAATTCACAATCACTCATCTGAACTATCTGTCCTTAGCAGTCTCCTACCTCGTCAACCATCTGGACGTATTTTCCTCTGACTATTTGTCCCTTTTCCTCTCCTACCGCCACCCGTATTATTCAACAATTCTCTTACAACTCTCTAGTTGTTTTTCTCTGTTTAATCACATCACATGCCCCAACATTTCATCTGTTTATATCCCTTTAATTACAGCACATTCAATCAATACTTTTCGCTTAAAACAACACTTACGACAGTTGAAATGTGATCACATCAATTTAGTTTTCAGCCAATAACAGAATTTTGATTTTAAACAGGCTTCTGCTTACCTTTTTTGTTGAGAGCTCTCAGTGATCACACCAACGAATCGCAGTATCGCCGCTCAGTCCCCTTCACGGGCTGCGGGATGTCAGTCCGGTGGCTGAGCTGAACCGGACCGTGGACACAATGCCAAGGTCCAGTTGGATTCCCCTGTCCAATTACGTTATCACGTCAGGGTCACCAAATTTGTTGGAGAAATCCTTCTATAAACTGACAACTGACTCCATGATGTATTAACACAGCGTTTATTCTTGTGGTCAACAGATGAAATGCGTTTCCGAGCAGTTACACGTGCACGGACCTGATGGAGACTTGTCTAGTACAGAGGTCCCCCAAAAGGCACTTAAACAATATTGTGCTCAGGGTTATATTGGTTCCCCTTGTGGGGCCTGATTGGTCAGCTATACTGTTGCTGGGTTACACTCTCTGCTCTGCCTCTTCCCTCTTTCTTCTTGCCTGTCTATTATTTTCAGTTATCATTTACTTCACAAGACAGCTATGTTCACTCCTACGTCCTGTTCTCTGAGTTATCAGACCGTCCTCGAACTTCAGTGTCCTTGGCCTCACCATCTCCTCTTCTGTGCTCACTGTAGCTTATCTGACTAAGATAGCCCTGTCTGTTCTCTCCCTCCTAGCTGTAACCCAGCTGCAAAGCATAATGTATAATATGTCACACATACACACACTCTTATTTAGTCTTTGGTTAATTCAGTATATACTTTAAGCCAGCTTTTACGTGGCCGTTCCTGAGTGCCCTGTTCATCACCACCTCAGTCATTGTATTATTTTCCCACACTAGTAAAGGCATATTCTTCTCTTTTTCAGAAGGCATATTCTTCTCTTTTTCAGGCTACTCTAAAAAGGAATCCTTACGTTATTCCAGCTTCATTCGAAGTCTGGTGGAGATATCACCTATCCAGTGTGTCTCTCAGGTAATTTCAGAGCATTCTGATGTACAGTTTTAAAATTAAGGCCTTGGAACCAAGGCTATATTAAGACTATTTCAGGCTAGTAAAGGCATATTCTTCTCTTTTTCAGGCTACTCTAAATAGGAATCCTGACATTATTCCAGCTTTTTTCCAAGTCTGGGGGAGACATTACCTATCCAGTGTTTCTCTCAGGTAATTTCAGAGCATTCTTATGTACAGTTTTAAAATTAAGGCCTTGAAACCAAGGCTATATTGACACTTTTTCAGGCTAGTAAAGGCATATTCTTCTCTTTTTCAGAAGGCATATTCTTCTCTTTTTCAGGCTACTCTAAAAAGGAATCCTTACGTTATTCCAGCTTCATTCCAAGTCTGGGGGAGACATCACCTATCCAGTGTGTCTCTCAGGTAATTTCAGAGCATTCTGATGTACGGATTTAAAATAAGGCCTTGAAACCAAGGCTATATTGACACTTTTTCAGGCTAGTAAAGGCATATTCTTCTCTTTTTTAGGTTATGCTAAATAGGAATCCTGACGTTATTCCAGCTTCATTCCAAGTCTGGAGTAGACATTACCTATCCAGTGTGTCTCTCAGGTAATTTCAGAGCATTCTGATGTACGGATTTAAAATAAGGCCTTGAAACCAAGGCTATATTGACACTTTTTCAGGCTAGTAAAGGCATATTCTTCTCTTTTTCAGAAGGCATATTCTTCTCTTTTTCAGGCTACTCTAAAAAGGAATCCTTACGTTATTCCAGCTTGATTCCAAGTCTGGGGGAGACATTACCTATCCAGTGTGTCTCTTAGGTAATTACAGAGCATTCTGATGTACAGTTTTAAAATTAAGGCCTTGAAACCAAGGCTATATTGAGACTTTTTCAGGCTAGTAAAGGCATATTCTTCTCTTTTTCAGAAGGCATATTCTTCTCTTTTTCAGGCTACTCTAAATAGGAATCCTGACATTATTCCAGCTTCATTCCAAGTCTGGAGGAGACATTACCCATCCAGTGTGTCTCTCAGGTAATTTCAGAGCATTCTTATGTACAGTTTTAAAATTAAGGCCTTGAAACCAAGGCTATATTGACACTTTTTCAGGCTAGTAAAGGCATATTCTTCTCTTTTTCAGAAGGCATATTCTTCTCTTTTTCAGGCTACTCTAAAAAGGAATCCTTACGTTATTCCAGCTTCATTCGAAGTCTGGGGGAGATATCACCTATCCAGTGTGTCTCTCAGGTAATTTCAGAGCATTCTGATGTACAGTTTTAAAATTAAGGCCTTGGAACCAAGGCTATATTAAGACTATTTCAGGCTAGTAAAGGCATATTCTTCTCTTTTTCAGGCTACTCTAAATAGGAATCCTGACATTATTCCAGCTTCATTCCAAGTCTGGGGGAGACATTACCTATCCAGTGTTTCTCTCAGGTAATTTCAGAGCATTCTTATGTACAGTTTTAAAATTAAGGCCTTGAAACCAAGGCTATATTGACAGTTTTTCAGGCTAGTAAAGGCATATTCTTCTCTTTTTCAGGCTACTCTAAAAAGGAATCCTTACGTTATTCCAGCTTCATTCCAAGTCTGGGGGAGACATCACCTATCCAGTGTGTCTCTCAGGTAATTTCAGAGCATTCTGATGTACGGATTTAAAATAAGGCCTTGAAACCAAGGCTATATTGACAGTTTTTCAGGCTAGTAAAGGCATATTCTTCTCTTTTTTAGGTTATGCTAAATAGGAATCCTGACGTTATTCCAGCTTAATGCCAAGTCTGGAGGAGACATTACCTATCCAGTGTGTCTCTCAGGTAATTTCAGAGCATTCTGACGTACAGTTTTAAAATTAAGGCCTTGAAACCAAGGCTATATTGACACTTTTTCAGGCTAGTAAAGGCATATTCTTCTCTTTTTCAGGTTTCTCTAAATAGGAATCCTGACGTTATTCCAGCTTCATTCCAAGTCTGGAGGAGACATTACCTATCCAGTGTGTCTCTCAGGTAATTTCAGAGCATTCTGATATACAGTTTTAAAATTAAGGCCTTGAAACCAAGGCTATATTGACACTTTTTCAGGCTAGTAAAGGCATATTCTTCTCTTTTTCAGGCTACTCTAAAAACAAATCCTTACGTTATTGCAGCTTCATTCCAAGTCTGGAGGAGACATTACCTATCCAGTGTGTCTCTCAGGTAATTTAAGAGCATTTTGATGTACAGTTTTAAAATTAAGGCCTTGAAACCAAGGCTATATTGACACTTTTTCAGGCTAGTAAAGGCATATTCTTCTCTTTTTCAGAAGGCATATTCTTCTCTTTTTCAGGCTACTCTAAATAGGAATCCTGACATTATTCCAGCTTCATTCCAAGTCTGGAGGAGACATTACCCATCCAGTGTGTCTCTCAGGTAATTTCAGAGCATTCTGATGTACAGTTTTAAAATTAAGGCCTTGAAACCAAGGCTATATTGACACTTTTTCAGGCTAGTAAAGGCATATTCTTCTCTTTTTCAGAAGGCATATTCTTCTCTTTTCAGGCTACTCTAAAAAGGAATCCTTACGTTATTCCAGCTTCATTCGAAGTCTGGGGAGCATCACCTATCCAGTGTGTCTCTCAGTAATTTCAGAGCATTCTGATGTACAGTTTAAAATTAAGGCCTTGAAACCAAGGCTATATAACACTTTTTCAGGCTAGTAAAGGCATATTCTTCTCTTTTTCAGGCTACTCTAAAAGGAATCCTTACATTATTCCAGCTTCATTCCAAGTCTGGGGGAGACATCACCTATCCAGTGTGTCTCTCAGGTAATTTCAGAGCATTCTGATGTACAGTTTTAAAATTAAGGCCTTGAACCAAGCTATATTGACACTTTTTCAGGCTAGTAAAGGCATATTCTTCTCTTTTTAGGTTATGCTAAAAAGGAATCCTGACGTTATTCCAGCTTCATTCCAAGTCTGGGGGAGACATCACCTATCCAGTGTGTCTCTCAGGTAATTTCAGAGCATTCTGATGTACATTTTAAAATAAGGCCTTGAAACCAGGCTATATTGACACTTTTTCAGGCTAGTAAAGGCATATTCTTCTCTTTTTAGGTTATCTAAATAGGAATCCTGACATTATTCCAGCTTCATTCCAAGTCTGGAGTAGACATTACCTATCCAGTGTGTCTCTCAGGTAATTTCAGAGCATTCTGATGTACGGATTTAAAATAAGCCTTGAAACCAAGGCTATATTGACACTTTTTCAGGCTAGTAAAGGCATATTCTTCTCTTTTTCAGAAGGCATATTCTTCTCTTTTTCAGGCTACTCTAAAAAGGAATCCTTACGTTATTCCAGCTTGATTCCATGTCTGGGGGACATTACCTATCCAGTGTGTCTCTTAGGTAATTACAGAGCATTCTGATGTACAGTTTTAAAATTAAGGCCTTGAAACCAAGGCTATATTGAGACTCTTTCAGGCTAGTAAGGCATATTCTTCTCTTTTTAGGTTACTCTACATAGGAATCCTGACGTTATTCCAGCTTAATGCCAGTCTGGAGGAGACATTACCTATCCAGTGTGTCTCTCAGGTAATTTCAGAGCATTCTGATGTACGGATTTAAAATAAGGCCTTGAAACCAAGGCTATATTGACACTTTTTCAGGCTAGTAAAGGCATATTCTTCTCTTTTTAGGTTATGCTAAATAGGAATCCTGACGTTATTCCAGCTTCATTCCAAGTCTGGAGGAGACATTACCTATCCAGTGTGTCTCTCAGGTAATTTCAGAGCATTCTGATGTACGGATTTAAAATAAGGCCTTGAAACCAAGGCTATATTGAGACTTTTTCAGGCTAGTAAAGGCATATTCTTCTCTTTTTCAGAAGGCATATTCTTCTCTTTTTCAGGCTACTCTAAATAGGAATCCTGACATTATTCCAGCTTCATTCCAAGTCTGGAGGAGACATTACCCATCCAGTGTGTCTCTCAGGTAATTTCAGAGCATTCTTATGTACAGTTTTAAAATTAAGGCCTTGAAACCAAGGCTATATTGACACTTTTTCAGGCTAGTAAAGGCATATTCTTCTCTTTTTCAGAAGGCATATTCTTCTCTTTTTCAGGCTACTCTAAAAAGGAATCCTTACGTTATTCCAGCTTCATTCGAAGTCTGGGGAGATATCACCTATCCAGTGTGTCTCTCAGTAATTTCAGAGCATTCTGATGTACAGTTTTAAAATTAAGGCCTTGGAACCAAGGCTATATTAAGACTATTTCAGGCTAGTAAAGGCATATTCTTCTCTTTTCAGGCTACTCTAAATAGGAATCCTGACATTATTCCAGCTTCATTCCAAGTCTGGGGGAGACATTACCTATCCAGTGTTTCTCTCAGGTAATTTCAGAGCATTCTTATGTACAGTTTTAAAATTAAGGCCTTGAAACCAAGGCTATATTGACACTTTTTCAGGCTAGTAAAGGCATATTCTTCTCTTTTTCAGAAGGCATATTCTTCTCTTTTTCAGGCTACTCTAAAAGGAATCCTTACGTTATTCCAGCTTCATTCCAAGTCTGGGGGACTCACCTATCCAGTGTGTCTCTCAGGTAATTTCAGAGCATTCTGATGTACGGATTTAAAATAAGGCCTTGAAACCAAGGCTATATTGACAGTTTTTCAGGCTAGTAAAGGCATATTCTTCTCTTTTTTAGGTTATGCTAAATAGGAATCCTGACGTTATTCCAGCTTAATGCCAAGTCTGGAGTAGACATTACCTATCCAGTGTGTCTCTCAGGTAATTTCAGAGCATTCTGATGTACGGATTTAAAATAAGGCCTTGAAACCAAGGCTATATTGACACTTTTTCAGGCTAGTAAAGGCATATTCTTCTCTTTTCAGAAGGCATATTCTTCTCTTTTTCAGGCTACTAAAAAGGAATCCTTACGTTATCCAGCTTGATTCCAAGTCTGGGGAGACATACCTATCCAGTGTGTCTCTTAGGTAATTACAGAGCATTCTGATGTACAGTTTTAAAATTAAGGCCTTGAAACCAAGGCTATATTGAGACTCTTTCAGGCTAGTTAAGGCCTATTCTTCTCTTTTTAAGGTTACTCTACATAGGAATCCTGACGTTATTCCAGCTTAATGCCAAGTCTGGAGAGACATTACCTATCCAGTGTGTCTCTCAGGTAATTTCAGAGCATTCTGATGTACGGATTTAAAATAAGGCCTTGAAACCAAGGCTATATTGACACTTTTTCAGGCTAGTAAAGGCATATTTCTCTCTTTTTAGGTTATGCTAAAAGGAATCCTGACGTTATTCCAGCTTCATTCCAAGTCTGGAGGAGACATTACCTATCCAGTGTGTCTCTCAGGTAATTTCAGAGCATTCTGATGTACGGATTTAAAATAAGGCCTTGAAACCAAGGCTATATTGACACTTTTTCAGGCTAGTAAAGGCATATTCTTCTCTTTTTCAGAAGGCATATTCTTCTCTTTTTCAGGCTACTCTAAAAAGGAATCCTTACGTTATTCCAGCTTCATTCCAAGTCTGGGGGAGACATTACCTATCCAGTGTGTCTCTTAGGTAATTACAGAGCATTCTGATGTACGGATTTAAAATAAGGCCTTGGAACCAAAGCTATATTAAGACTATTTCAGGCTAGTAAAGGCATATTCTTCTCTTTTTCAGGCTACTCTAAATAGGAATCCTGACATTATTCCAGCTTCATTCCAAGTCCGGAGGAGACATTACCCGTCCAGTGTGTCTCTCAGGTAATTTCAGAGCATTCTTATGTACAGTTTTAAAATTAAGGCCTTGAAACCAAGGCTATATTGACACTTTTTCAGGCTAGTAAAGGCATATTCTTCTCTTTTTCAGAAGGCATATTCTTCTTTTTTTCAGGCTACTCTAAAAAGGAATCCTTACGTTATTCCAGCTTCATTCCAAGTCTGGGGGAGATATCACCTATCCAGTGTGTCTCTCAGGTAATTTCAGAGCATTCTGATGTACAGTTTTAAAATTAATGCCTTGGAACCAAGGCTATATTGAGATTATTTCAGGCTAGTAAAGGCATATTCTTCTCTTATTCAGGCTACTCTAAATAGGAATCCTGACGTTATTCCACCTTCATTCCAAGTCTGGAGGAGATATCACCTATCCAGTGTGTCTCTCAGGTAATTTCAGAGCATTCTGATGTACAGTTTTAAAATTAAGGCCTTGGAACCAAGGCTATATTAAGACTATTTCAGGCTAGTAAAGGCATATTCTTCTCTATTTCAGGCTACTCTAAATAGGAATCCTGACATTATTCCAGCTTCATTCCAAGTCTGGAGGAGACATTACCCATCCAGTGTTTCTCTCAGGTAATTTCAGAGCATTCTTATGTACAGTTTTAAAATTAAGGCCTTGAAACCAAGGCTATATTGACACTTTTTCAGGCTAGTAAAGGCAGATTCTTCTCTTTTTCAGAAGGCAATTTCTTCTCTTTTTCAGGCTACTCTAAAAGGAATCCTTACGTTATTCCAGCTTCATTCCAAGTCTGGGGGAGACATCACCTATCCAGTGTGTCTCTCAGGTAATTTCAGAGCATTCTGATGTACGGATTTAAATAAGGCCTTGAAACCAAGGCTATATTGACACTTTTTCAGGCTAGTAAAGGCATATTCTTCTCTTTTTTAGGTTATGCTAAATAGGAATCCTGACGTTATTCCAGCTTCATTCCAAGTCTGGAGAGACATTACCTATCCAGTGTGTCTCTCAGGTAATTTCAGAGCATTCTGATGTACGGATTTAAAATTTAGGCCTTGAAATCAAGCCTATATTGACACTTTTTCAGGCTAGTAAAGGCATATTCTTCTCTTTTTCAGAAGGCATATTCTTCTCTTTTCAGGCTACTCTAAAAGAAATGCTGACGTTATTCCAGCTTAATTCCAAGTCTGCAGGAGACATCACGTATCCAGTGTGTCTCTCACATAATTTCAGAGCATTCTGATGTACATTTTTAAAACTGAAGGCCTTGAAACCAAGGCTATATTGAGACTATTTCAGGCTAGTAAAGGCATATTCTTCTCTTTTTCAGAAGGCCTATTCTTCTCTTTTTCAGGCTACTCTAAAAGAATCCTTACGTATTCCAGCTTTTGTCATTCGAGTCTGGAGGAGACATTACCTATCCAGTGTGTCTCTCAGGTAATTTCAGAGCATTCTGATGTACAGTTTTAAATTAAGGCCTTGAACCCAGGCTATATTGAGACTATTTCAGGTATTAAAGGCATATTCTTCTCTTTTTCAGGCTACTCTAATAGGAATCTCTGGATGTTATTCCAGCTTCATTCCAAGTCCGGAGGAGACATACCCTCCAGTGTGTCTCTCAGGTAATTTCAGAGCATTCTGATGTACGGATTTAAAATTAAGGCCTTGAAACCAAGGCTATATTGACACTTTTTCAGGCTAGTAGGCATATTCTTCTCTCTTTTCAGAAGGCCTATTCTTCTCTTTTTCAGGCTACTCTAAAAAGGAATCCTTACGTTTTCCAGCTATATTCCAAGTCTGGGGAGACATCACCTATCCAGTGTGTCTCTCAGGTAATTCAGAGCATTCTGATGTACATTTAAAATTAAGGCCTTGACAACCAGGCTATTTGACACTTTTTCAGGCTTTTTTTTCTTTAAACAGTAAAGGCATATTCTTTTCTTTTTCAGGCTACTCTAAAAAGGAATCCTGACGTTATTCCAGCTTCATTCTAAGTCTGGGGAGACATCACCTATCCAGTGTGTCTCTCAGGTAATTTCAGAGCATTCTGATATACAGTTTTAAAATTAAGGCCTTGAAACCAAGGCTATATTGAGACTATTTCAGGCTAGTAAAGGCATATTCCTCTTCTTTTCAGGCTACTCTAAATAGGATCCTGATGTTATTCCAGCTTCATTCCAAGTCCGGAGGAGACAGTCCCTCCAGTGTGTCTCTCAGGTAATTTCAGAGCATTCTGATGTACGGATTTAAAATTAAGGCCTTGAAACCAGGCTATATTGCACTTTTTCAGGCTAGTAAAGGCATATTCTTCTCTTTTCAGAAGGCATATTCTTCTCTTTTTCAGGCTACTCTAAAAAGGAATCCTTACGTTATCCAGCTATATTCCAAGTCTGGGGGAGACATCACCTATCCATGTGTCTCTCAGTTATTTCAGAGCATTCTGATGTACAGTTTAAAAATTAGGCCTTGAAACCAAGGCTATATTGAGACCTATTTCAGGCTAGTAGGCATATCTTCTCTTTCTCTTTTTCAGGCTACTCTAAATAGGAATCCTGATGTTATTCCAGCTTCATTCCAAGTCCGGAGGAGACAGTAACCATCCAGTGTGTCTCTCAGGTAATTTCAGAGCATTCTGATGTACGGATTTAAAATTAAGCCTTGAAACCAGGCTATATTGACACTTTTTCAGGCTAGTAAAGGCATATTCTTCTCTTTTTCAGAAGGCCTATTCTTCTCTTTTTCAGGCTACTCTAAAAAGGAATCCTTACGTTATTCCAGCTATATTCCAAGTCTGGGGGAGACATCACCTATCCAGTGTGTCTCTCAGGTAATTTCAGAGCATTCTGATGTACAGTTTTAAAATTAAGGCCTTGAAACCAAGGCTATATTGACACTTTTTCAGGCTAGTAAAGGCATATTCTTTTCTTTTTCAGGCTACTCTAAAAAGGAATCCTGACGTTATTCCAGCTTCATTCAAGTCTGGGGAGACATCACCTATCCAGTGTGTCTGTCAGGTAATTTCAGAGCATTCTGATATACGTTTTAAAATTAAGGCCTTGAAACCAAGGCTATATTGAGACTTTTTCAGGCTAGTAAGGCATATTCTTCTCTTTTTCAGGCTACTCTAAATAGGAATCCTGATGTTATTCCAGCTTCATTCCAAGTCCGGAGGAGACATTACCCATCCAGTGTGTCTCTCAGGTAATTCAGAGCATTCTGATGTACGGATTTAAATTAAGCCTTGAAACCAAGGCTATATTGACACTTTTTCAGGCTAGTAAAGGCATATTCTTCTCTTTTTCAGAAGGCCTATTCTTCTCTTTTTCAGGCTACTCTAAAAGGAATCCTTACGTTATTCCAGCTATATTCCAAGTCTGGGGAGACATCACCTATCCAGTGTGTCTCTCAGGTAATTTCAGAGCATTCTGATGTACAGTTTTAAAATTAAGGCCTTGAAACCAAGGCTATATTGAGACTATTTCAGGCTAGTAAAGCATATTCTTCTCTTTTTCAGGCTACTCTAAATAGGAATCCTGACGTTATTCCAGCTTCATTCCAAGTCCGGAGGAGACATTACCCATCCAGTGTGTCTCTCAGGTAATTTCAGAGCATTCTGATGTACGGATTTAAAATTAAGGCCTTGAAACCAAGGCTATATTGACACTTTTTCAGGCTAGTAAGGCATATTCTTCTCTTTTCAGAAGGCATATTCTTCTCTTTTTCAGGCTACTCTAAAAAGGAATCCTTACGTTATTCCAGCTTCATTCCAAGTCTGGGGGAGACATCACCTATCCAGTGTGTCTCTCAGGTAATTTCAGAGCATTCTGATGTACAGTTTTAAAATTAAGGCCTTGAAACCAAGGCTATATTGACACTTTTTCAGGCTAGTAAAGGCATATTCTTCTCTTTTTCAGGCTACTCTAAATAGGAATCCTGACGTTATTCCAGCTTCATTCCAAGTCTGGAGGAGACATCACCTATCCAGTGTGTCTCTCAGGTAATTTCAGAGCATTCTGATGTACGATTTTAAAATTAAGGCCTTGAAACCAAGGCTATATTGACACTTTTTCAGGCTAGTAAGGCATATTCTTTCTTTTTCAGGCTACTCTAAAAAGGAATCCTTACGTTATTCCAGCTTCATTCCAAGTCTGGGGGAGACATCACCTATCCAGTGTGTCTCTCAGGTAATTTCAGAGCATTCTGATGTACAGTTTTAAATTAAGGCCTTGAAACCAAGGCTATATTGAGACTTTTTCAGGCTAGTAAAGGCATTTTCTTCTCTTTTTCAGGTAACTCTAATAGGAATCCTGACGTTATTCCAGCTTAATTCCAAGTCTGGAGGAGACATTACCTATCCAGTGTGTCTCTCAGGTAATTTCAGAGCATTCTGATGTACAGTTTTAAAATTAAGGCCTTGAAACCAAGGCTATATTGACACTTTTTCAGGCTAGTAAAGGCATATTCTTCTCTTTTTCAGGCTACTCTAAAAAGGAATCCTGACGTTATTCCAGCTTCATTCCAAGTCTGGGGAGACATCACCTATCCAGTGTGTCTCTCAGGTAATTTCAGAGCATTCTGATGTACAGTTTTAAAATTAAGGCCTTGAAACAAGGCTATATTGAGACTTTTCAGGCTAGTAAAGGCATATTCTTCTCTTTTTCAGGCTACTCTAATAGGAATCCTGATGTTATTCCAGCTTCATTCCAAGTCTGGAGGACAGTACCATCCAGTGTGTCTCTCAGGTAATTTCAGAGCATTCTGATGTACGGATTTAAAATTAAGGCCTTGAAACCAAGGCTATATTGACACTTTTTCAGCCTAGTAAGGCATATTCTTCTCTTTTTCAGAAGGCCTATTCTTCTCTTTTTCAGGCTACTCTAAAAAGGATCCTTACGTTATTCCAGCTTATTCCAAGTCTGGGGGAGACATCACCTATCCAGTGTGTCTCTCAGTAATTTCAGAGCATTCTGATGTACAGTTTTAAAATTAAGGCCTTGAAACCAAGGCTATATTGAGACTTTTTCAGGCTAGTAAAGGCATATTCTTCTCTTTTTCAGGCTACTCTAAATAGGAATCCTGACGTTATTCCAGCTTCATTCCAAGTCTGGAGGAGACATACCCATCCAGTGTGTCTCTCAGGTAATTTCAGAGCATTCTGATGTACGTTTAAAATTAAGGCCTTGAAACCAAGGCTATATTGACACTTTTTCAGGCTAGTAAAGGCATATTCTTCTCTTTTTCAGAAGGCTATTCTTCTCTTTTTCAGGCTACTCTAAAAAGGAATCCTTACGTTATTCCAGCTTCATTCCAAGTCTGGGGGAGACACCTATCCAGTGTGTCTCTCAGGTAATTTCAGAGCATTCTGATGTACAGTTTTAAAATTAAGGCCTTGAACCAAGGCTATATTGAACTTTTTCAGGCTAGTAAAGGCATATTCTTCTCTTTTTCAGGCTACTCTAAATAGGAATCCTGACGTTATTCCAGCTTCATTCCAAGTCTGGGGAGACATTACCTATCCAGTGTGTCTCTCAGGTAATTTCAGAGCATTCTGATGTACAGTTTTAAAATTAAGGCCTTGAAACCAAGGCTATATTGACACTTTTTCAGGCTAGTAAAGGCATATTCTCTCTTTTTTAGGCTCTAAAAAGGAATCCTGACGTTATTCCAGCTTCATTCCAAGTCTGGGGGAGACATCACCTATCCAGTGTGTCTCTCAGGTAATTTCAGAGCATTCTGATGTACGGATTTAAAATAAGGCCTTGAAACCAAGGCTATATTGACACTTTTTCAGGCTAGTAAAGGCATATTCTTCTCTTTTTAGGTTATGCTAAATAGGAATCCTGACGTTATTCCAGCTTCATTCCAAGTCTGGAGTAGACATTACCTATCCAGTGTGTCTCTCAGGTAATTTCAGAGCATTCTGATGTACGGATTTAAATAAGGCCTTGAAACCAAGGCTATATTGACACTTTTTCAGGCTAGTAAAGGCATATTCTTCTCTTTTTCAGAAGGCTATTCTTCTCTTTTTCAGGCTACTCTAAAAAGGAATCCTTACGTTATTCCAGCTTCATTCCATGTCTGGGGGAGACATTACCTATCCAGTGTGTCTCTTAGGTAATTACAGAGCATTCTGATGTACAGTTTTAAAATTAAGGCCTTGAAACCAAGGCTATATTGAGACTCTTTCAGGCTAGTTAAGGCATATTCTTCTCTTTTTAAGGTTACTCTACATAGGAATCCTGACGTTATTCCAGCTTAATGCCAAGTCTGGAGGAGACATTACCTATCCAGTGTGTCTCTCAGGTAATTTCAGAGCATTCTGATGTACGGATTTAAAATAAGGCCTTGAAACCAAGGCTATATTGACACTTTTTCAGGCTAGTAAAGGCATATTCTTCTCTTTTTTAGGTTATGCTAAATAGGAATCCTGACGTTATTCCAGCTTCATTCCAAGTCTGGAGGAGACATTACCTATCCAGTGTGTCTCTCAGGTAATTTCAGAGCATTCTGATGTACGGATTTAAAATAAGGCCTTGAAACCAAGGCTATATTGAGACTTTTTCAGGCTAGTAAAGGCATATTCTTCTCTTTTTCAGAAGGCATATTCTTCTCTTTTTCAGGCTACTCTAAATAGGAATCCTGACGTTATTCCAGCTTCATTCCAAGTCTGGAGGAGACATTACCCATCCAGTGTGTCTCTCAGGTAATTTCAGAGCATTCTTATGTACAGTTTTAAAATTAAGGCCTTGAAACCAAGGCTATATTGACACTTTTCAGGCTAGTAAAGGCATATTCTTCTCTTTTTCAGAAGGCATATTCTTCTCTTTTTCAGGCTACTCTAAAAAGGAATCCTTACGTTATTCCAGCTTCATTCCAAGTCTGGGGAGATATCACCTATCCAGTGTGTCTCTCAGGTAATTTCAGAGCATTCTGATGTACAGTTTTAAAATTAAGGCCTTGGAACCAAGGCTATATTGAGACTATTTCAGGCTAGTAAAGGCATATTCTTCTCTTTTTCAGGCTACTCTAAATAGGAATCCTGACATTATTCCAGCTTCATTCCAAGTCTGGGGAGACATTACCTATCCAGTGTTTCTCTCAGGTAATTTCAGAGCATTCTGATGTACAGTTTAAAATTAAGGCCTTGAAACCAAGGCTATATTGACACTTTTTCAGGCTAGTAAAGGCATATTCTTCTCTTTTTCAGAAGGCATATTCTTCTCTTTTTCAGGCTACTCTAAAAAGGAATCCTTACGTTATTCCAGCTTCATTCCAAGTCTGGGGGAGACATCACCTATCCAGTGTGTCTCTCAGGTAATTTCAGAGCATTCTGATGTACGGATTTAAAATAAGGCCTTGAAACCAAGGCTATATTGACAGTTTTTCAGGCTAGTAAAGGCATATTCTTCTCTTTTTTAGGTTATGCTAAATAGGAATCCTGACGTTATTCCAGCTTAATGCCAAGTCTGGAGTAGACATTACCTATCCAGTGTGTCTCTCAGGTAATTTCAGAGCATTCTGATGTACGGATTTAAAATAAGGCCTTGAAACCAAGGCTATATTGACACTTTTTCAGGCTAGTAAAGGCATATTCTTCTCTTTTTCAGAAGGCATATTCTTCTCTTTTTCAGGCTACTCTAAAAAGGAATCCTTACGTTATTCCAGCTTGATTCCAAGTCTGGGGGAGACATTACCTATCCAGTGTGTCTCTTAGGTAATTACAGAGCATTCTGATGTACAGTTTTAAAATTAAGGCCTTGAAACCAAGGCTATATTGAGACTCTTTCAGGCTAGTTAAGGCATATTCTTCTCTTTTTAAGGTTACTCTACATAGGAATCCTGACGTTATTCCAGCTTAATGCCAAGTCTGGAGGAGACATTACCTATCCAGTGTGTCTCTCAGGTAATTTCAGAGCATTCTGATGTACGTTTAAAATAAGGCCTTGAAACCAAGGCTATATTGACACTTTTTCAGGCTAGTAAAGGCATATTCTTCTCTTTTTTAGGTTATGCTAAATAGGAATCCTGACGTTATTCCAGCTTCATTCCAAGTCTGGAGGAGACATTACCTATCCAGTGTGTCTCTCAGGTAATTTCAGAGCATTCTGATGTACGGATTTAAAATAAGGCCTTGAAACCAAGGCTATATTGACACTTTTTCAGGCTAGTAAAGGCATATTCTTCTCTTTTTCAGAAGGCATATTCTTCTCTTTTTCAGGCTACTCTAAAAGGAATCCTTACGTTATTCCAGCTTCATTCCAAGTCTGGGGGAGACATCACCTATCCAGTGTGTCTCTCAGGTAATTTCAGAGCATTCTGATGTACGGTTTTAAAATAAGGCCTTGGAACCAAGCTATATTGAGACTATTTCAGGCTAGTAAAGGCATATTCTTCTCTTTTTCAGGCTACTCTAAATAGGAATCCTGACGTTATTCCAGCTTCATTCCAGTCCGGAGGAGACATTACCCATCCAGTGTGTCTCTCAGGTAATTTCAGAGCATTCTGATGTACAGTTTTAAAATTAAGGCCTTGAAACCAAGGCTATATTGACACTTTTTCAGGCTAGTAAAGGCATATTCTTCTCTTTTTCAGAAGGCATATTCTTCTTTTTTCAGGCTACTCTAAAAAGGAATCCTTACGTTATTCCAGCTTCATTCCAAGTCTGGGGGAGACATCACCTATCCAGTGTGTCTCTCAGGTAATTTCAGAGCATTCTGATGTACAGTTTTAAAATTAAGCCTTGAACCAAGGCTATATTGAGATTATTTCAGGCTAGTAAAGGCATATTCTTCTCTTTTTCAGGCTACTCTAAATAGGAATCCTGACGTTATTCCACCTTCATTCCAAGTCTGGAGGAGACATCACCTATCCAGTGTGTCTCTCAGGTAATTTCAGAGCATTCTGATGTACAGTTTTAAAATTAAGGCCTTGAACCAAGGCTATATTGAGACTATTTCAGGCTAGTAAAGGCATATTCTTCTCTTTTCAGGCTACTCTAAATAGGAATCCTGACGTTATTCCAGCTTCATTCCAAGTCTGGAGGAGACATTACCCATCCAGTGTGTCTCTCAGGTAATTTCAGAGCATTCTGATGTACAGTTTTAAAATTAAGGCCTTGAAACCAAGGCTATATTGACACTTTTTCAGGCTAGTAAAGGCAGATTCTTCTCTTTTTCAGAAGGCATATTCTTCTCTTTTTCAGGCTACTCTAAAAAGGAATCCTTACGTTATTCCAGCTTCATTCCAAGTCTGGGGGAGACATCACCTATCCAGTGTGTCTCTCAGGTAATTTCAGAGCATTCTGATGTACGGATTTAAAATAAGGCCTTGAAACCAAGGCTATATTGACACTTTTTCAGGCTAGTAAAGGCATATTCTTCTCTTTTTTAGGTTATGCTAAATAGGAATCCTGACGTTATTCCAGCTTCATTCCAAGTCTGGAGGAGACATTACCTATCCAGTGTGTCTCTCAGGTAATTTCAGAGCATTCTGATGTACGGATTTAAAATTTAGGCCTTGAAATCAAGCCTATATTGACACTTTTTCAGGCTAGTAAAGGCATATTCTTCTCTTTTTCAGAAGGCATATTCTTCTCTTTTTCAGGCTACTCTAAAAAGAAATGCTGACGTTATTCCAGCTTAATTCCAAGTCTGCAGGAGACATCACGTATCCAGTGTGTCTCTCACATAATTTCAGAGCATTCTGATGTACAGTTTTAAACTGAAGGCCTTGAAACCAAGGCTATATTGAGACTATTTCAGGCTAGTAAAGGCATATTCTTCTCTTTTTCAGAAGGCCTATTCTTCTCTTTTTCAGGCTACTCTAAAAAGGAATCCTTACGTTATTCCAGCTTCATTCCGAGTCTGGAGGAGACATTACCTATCCAGTGTGTCTCTCAGGTAATTTCAGAGCATTCTGATGTACAGTTTTAAAATTAAGGCCTTGAAACCAAGGCTATATTGAGACTATTTCAGGCTATTAAAGGCATATTCTTCTCTTTTTCAGGCTACTCTAAATAGGAATCCTGATGTTATTCCAGCTTCATTCCAAGTCCGGAGGAGACAGTACCCATCCAGTGTGTCTCTCAGGTAATTTCAGAGCATTCTGATGTACGGATTTAAAATTAAGGCCTTGAAACCAAGGCTATATTGACACTTTTTCAGGCTAGTAAAGGCATATTCTTCTCTTTTTCAGAAGGCCTATTCTTCTCTTTTTCAGGCTACTCTAAAAAGGAATCCTTACGTTATTCCAGCTATATTCCAAGTCTGGGGGAGACATCACCTATCCAGTGTGTCTCTCAGGTAATTTCAGAGCATTCTGATGTACAGTTTTAAAATTAAGGCCTTGACACCAAGGCTGTATTGACACTTTTTCAGGCTAGTAAAGGCATATTCTTTTCTTTTTCAGGCTACTCTAAAAAGGAATCCTGACGTTATTCCAGCTTCATTCTAAGTCTGGGGGAGACATCACCTATCCAGTGTGTCTGTCAGGTAATTTCAGAGCATTCTGATATACAGTTTTAAAATTAAGGCCTTGAAACCAAGGCTATATTGAGACTATTTCAGGCTAGTAAAGGCATATTCTTCTCTTTTTCAGGCTACTCTAAATAGGAATCCTGATGTTATTCCAGCTTCATTCCAAGTCCGGAGGAGACAGTACCCATCCAGTGTGTCTCTCAGGTAATTTCAGAGCATTCTGATGTACGGATTTAAAATTAAGGCCTTGAAACCAAGGCTATATTGACACTTTTTCAGGCTAGTAAAGGCATATTCTTCTCTTTTTCAGAAGGCCTATTCTTCTCTTTTTCAGGCTACTCTAAAAAGGAATCCTTACGTTATTCCAGCTATATTCCAAGTCTGGGGGAGACATCACCTATCCAGTGTGTCTCTCAGGTAATTTCAGAGCATTCTGATGTACAGTTTTAAAATTAAGGCCTTGAAACCAAGGCTATATTGAGACTATTTCAGGCTAGTAAAGGCATATTCTTCTCTTTTTCAGGCTACTCTAAATAGGAATCCTGATGTTATTCCAGCTTCATTCCAAGTCCGGAGGAGACAGTACACATCCAGTGTGTCTCTCAGGTAATTTCAGAGCATTCTGATGTACGGATTTAAAATTAAGGCCTTGAAACCAAGGCTATATTGACACTTTTTCAGGCTATTAAAGGAATATTCTTCTCTTTTTCAGAAGGCCTATTCTTCTCTTTTTCAGGCTACTCTAAAAAGGAATCCTTACGTTATTCCAGCTATATTCCAAGTCTGGGGGAGACATCACCTATCCAGTGTGTCTCTCAGGTAATTTCAGAGCATTCTGATGTACAGTTTTAAACTTAAGGCCTTGAAACCAAGGCTATATTGACACTTTTTCAGGCTAGTAAAGGCATATTCTTGTCTTTTTCAGGTTACTCTAAATAGCAATCCTGACGTTATTTCAGCTTAATTCCAAGTCTGGAGGAGACATTGCCTTTCCAGTGTGTCTCTCAGGTAACTTCAGAGCATTCTGATGTACGGATTTAAAATTAAGGCCTTGAAACCAAGGCTATATTGAGACTTTTTCAGGCTAGTAAAGGCATATTCTTCTCTTTTTCAGGCTTATCTAAAAAGGAATCCTTACGTTATTCCAGCTTCATTCCAAGTCTGGGGGAGACATCACCTATCCAGTGTGTCTCTCAGGTAATTTCAGAGCATTCTGATGTACAGTTTTAAAATTAAGGCCTTGAAACCAAGGCTATATTGACACTTTTTCAGGCTAGTAAAGGCATATTCTTGTCTTTTTCAGGTTACTCTAAATAGCAATCCTGACGTTATTTCAGCTTAATTCCAAGTCTGGAGGAGACATTGCCTTTCCAGTGTGTCTCTCAGGTAACTTCAGAGCATTCTGATGTACGGATTTAAAATTAAGGCCTTGAAACCAAGGCTATATTGAGACTATTTCAGGCTAGTAAAGGCATATTCTTCTCTTTTTCAGAAGGCCTATTCTTCTCTTTTTCAGGCTACTCTAAAAAGGAATCCTTACGTTATTCCAGCTTCATTCCGAGTCTGGAGGAGACATTACCTATCCAGTGTGTCTCTCAGGTAATTTCAGAGCATTCTGATGTACAGTTTTAAAATTAAGGCCTTGAAACCAAGGCTATATTGAGACTATTTCAGGCTATTAAAGGCATATTCTTCTCTTTTTCAGGCTACTCTAAATAGGAATCCTGATGTTATTCCAGCTTCATTCCAAGTCCGGAGGAGACAGTACCCATCCAGTGTGTCTCTCAGGTAATTTCAGAGCATTCTGATGTACGGATTTAAAATTAAGGCCTTGAAACCAAGGCTATATTGACACTTTTTCAGGCTAGTAAAGGCATATTCTTCTCTTTTTCAGAAGGCCTATTCTTCTCTTTTTCAGGCTACTCTAAAAAGGAATCCTTACGTTATTCCAGCTATATTCCAAGTCTGGGGGAGACATCACCTATCCAGTGTGTCTCTCAGGTAATTTCAGAGCATTCTGATGTACAGTTTTAAAATTAAGGCCTTGACACCAAGGCTGTATTGACACTTTTTCAGGCTAGTAAAGGCATATTCTTTTCTTTTTCAGGCTACTCTAAAAAGGAATCCTGACGTTATTCCAGCTTCATTCTAAGTCTGGGGGAGACATCACCTATCCAGTGTGTCTGTCAGGTAATTTCAGAGCATTCTGATATACAGTTTTAAAATTAAGGCCTTGAAACCAAGGCTATATTGAGACTATTTCAGGCTAGTAAAGGCATATTCTTCTCTTTTTCAGGCTACTCTAAATAGGAATCCTGATGTTATTCCAGCTTCATTCCAAGTCCGGAGGAGACAGTACCCATCCAGTGTGTCTCTCAGGTAATTTCAGAGCATTCTGATGTACGGATTTAAAATTAAGGCCTTGAAACCAAGGCTATATTGACACTTTTTCAGGCTAGTAAAGGCATATTCTTCTCTTTTTCAGAAGGCCTATTCTTCTCTTTTTCAGGCTACTCTAAAAAGGAATCCTTACGTTATTCCAGCTTCATTCCAAGTCTGGGGGAGACATCACCTATCCAGTGTGTCTCTCAGGTAATTTCAGAGCATTCTGATGTACAGTTTTAAAATTAAGGCCTTGAAACCAAGGCTATATTGAGACTATTTCAGGCTAGTAAAGGCATATTCTTCTCTTTTTCAGGCTACTCTAAATAGGAATCCTGATGTTATTCCAGCTTCATTCCAAGTCCGGAGGAGACAGTACCCATCCAGTGTGTCTCTCAGGTAATTTCAGAGCATTCTGATGTACGGATTTAAAATTAAGGCCTTGAAACCAAGGCTATATTGACACTTTTTCAGGCTAGTAAAGGCATATTCTTCTCTTTTTCAGAAGGCCTATTCTTCTCTTTTTCGGGCTACTCTAAAAAGGAATCCTTACGTTATTCCAGCTATATTCCAAGTCTGGGGGAGACATCACCTATCCAGTGTGTCTCTCAGGTAATTTCAGAGCATTCTGATGTACAGTTTTAAACTTAAGGCCTTGAAACCAAGGCTATATTGAGACTATTTCAGGCTAGTAAAGGCATATTCTTCTCTTTTTCAGGCTACTCTAAATAGGAATCCTGATGTTATTCCAGCTTCATTCCAAGTCCGGAGGAGACATCACCTATCCAGTGTGTCTCTCAGGTAATTTCAGAGCATTCTGATGTACAATTTTAAAATTAAGGCCTTGAAACCAAGGCTATAATGACACTTTTTCAGGCTAGTAATGGCATATTCTTTTCTTTTTCAGGCTACTCTAAAAAGGAATTCTTACGTTATTCCAGCTTCATTCCAAGTCTGGGGGAGACATCACCTATCCAGTGTGTCTCTCAGGTAATTTCAGAGCATTCTGATGTACAGTTTTAAAATTAAGGCCTTGAAACCAAGGCTATATTGAGACTTTTTCAGGCTAGTAAAGGCATTTTCTTGTCTTTTTCAGGTAACTCTAAATAGGAATCCTGACGTTATTTCAGCTTAATTCCAAGTCTGGAGGAGACATTGCCTTTCCAGTGTGTCTCTCAGGTAATTTCAGAGCATTCTGATGTACAGTTTTAAAATTAAGGCCTTGACACCAAGGCTGTATTGACACTTTTTCAGGCTAGTAAAGGCATATTCTTTTCTTTTTCAGGCTACTCTAAAAAGGAATCCTGACGTTATTCCAGCTTCATTCTAAGTCTGGGGGAGACATCACCTATCCAGTGTGTCTGTCAGGTAATTTCAGAGCATTCTGATGTACAGTTTTAAAATTAAGGCCTTGAAACCAAGGCTATATTGAGACTATTTCAGGCTATTAAAGGCATATTCTTCTCTTTTTCAGGCTACTCTAAATAGGAATCCTGATGTTATTCCAGCTTCATTCCAAGTCCGGAGGAGACAGTACCCATCCAGTGTGTCTCTCAGGTAATTTCAGAGCATTCTGATGTACGGATTTAAAATTAAGGCCTTGAAACCAAGGCTATATTGACACTTTTTCAGGCTAGTAAAGGCATATTCTTCTCTTTTTCAGAAGGCCTATTCTCTCTTTTTCAGGCTACTCTAAAAAGGAATCCTTACGTTATTCCAGCTATATTCCAAGTCTGGGGAGACATCACCTATCCAGTGTGTCTCTCAGGTAATTTCAGAGCATTCTGATGTACAGTTTTAAAATTAAGGCCTTGAAACCAAGGCTATATTGAGACTTTTCAGGCTAGTAAAGGCATATTCTTCTCTTTTTCAGGCTACTCTAAATAGGAATCCTGATGTTATTCCAGCTTCATTCCAAGTCTGGAGGAGACATCACCTATCCAGTGTGTCTCTCAGGTAATTTCAGAGCATTCTGATGTACATTTTAAAATTAAGGCCTTGAAACCAAGGCTATATTGACACTTTTTCAGGCTAGTAAAGGCATATTCTTCTCTTTTTCAGGCTACTCTAAAAGGAATCCTTACGTTATTCCAGCTTCATTCCAAGTCTGGGGGAGACATCACCTATCCAGTGTGTCTCTCAGGTAATTTCAGAGCATTCTGATGTACAGTTTTAAAATTAAGGCCTTGAAACCAAGGCTATATTGAGACTTTTTCAGGCTAGTAAAGGCATATTCTTCTCTTTTTCAGGTACTCTAAATAGGAATCCTGACGTTATTTCAGCTTAATTCCAAGTCTGGAGGAGACATCACCTATCCAGTGTGTCTCTCAGGTAATTTCAGAGCATTCTGATGTACAGTTTTAAAATTAAGGCCTTGAAACCAAGGCTATATTGACACTTTTTCAGGCTAGTAAAGGCATATTCTTTCTTTTTCAGGCTACTCTAAAAAGGAATCCTTACGTTATTCCAGCTTCATTCTAAGTCTGGGGGAGACATCACCTATCCAGTGTGTCTCTCAGGTAATTTCAGAGCATTCTGATGTACAGTTTTAAAATTAAGGCCTTGAAACCAAGGCTATATTGAGACTTTTCAGGCTAGTAAAGGCATATTCTTCTCTTTTTCAGGCTACTCTAAATAGGAATCCTGACGTTATTCAGCTTCATTCCAAGTCTGGAGGAGACATTACCTATCCAGTGTGTCTCTCAGGTAATTTCAGAGCATTCTGATGTACGGATTTAAAATTAAGGCCTTGAAACCAAGGCTATATTGACACTTTTTCAGGCTAGTAAAGGCATATTCTTCTCTTTTTCAGGCTACTCTAAAAGGAATCCTTACGTTATTCCAGCTTCATTCCAAGTCTGGGGAGACATCACCTATCCAGTGTGTCTCTCAGGTAATTTCAGAGCATTCTGATGTACAGTTTTAAAATTAAGGCCTTGAAACCAAGGCTATATTGAGACTATTTCAGGCTAGTAAAGGCATATTCTTCTCTTTTTCAGGCTACTCTAAATAGGAATCCTGATGTTATTCCAGCTTCATTCCAAGTCCGGAGGAGACAGTACCCATCCAGTGTGTCTCTCAGGTAATTTCAGAGCATTCTGATGTACGGATTTAAAATTAAGGCCTTGAAACCAAGGCTATATTGACACTTTTTCAGGCTAGTAAAGGCATATTCTTCTCTTTTTCAGAAGGCCTATTCTTCTCTTTTTCAGGCTACTCTAAAAAGGAATCCTTACGTTATTCCAGCTATATTCCAAGTCTGGGGGAGACATCACCTATCCAGTGTGTCTCTCAGGTAATTTCAGAGCATTCTGATGTACAGTTTTAAACTTAAGGCCTTGAAACCAAGGCTATATTGACACTTTTTCAGGCTAGTAAAGGCATATTCTTCTCTTTTTCAGGCTACTCTAAAAGGAATCCTTACGTTATTCCAGCTTCATTCCAAGTCTGGGGGAGACATCACCTATCCAGTGTGTCTCTCAGGTAATTTCAGAGCATTCTGATGTACAGTTTAAAATTAAGGCCTTGAAACCAAGGCTATATTGACACTTTTTCAGGCTAGTAAAGGCATATTCTTCTCTTTTTCAGGGTACTCTAAATAGGAATCCTGACGTTATTCCAGCTTCATTCCAAGTCTGGGGGAGACATCACCTATCCAGTGTGTCTCTCAGGTAATTTCAGAGCATTCTGATGTACAGTTTTAAAATTAAGGCCTTGAAACCAAGGCTATATTGACACTTTTTCAGGCTAGTAAAGGCATATTCTTCTCTTTTTCAGGCTTATCTAAAAAGGAATCCTTACGTTATTCCAGCTTCATTCCAAGTCTGGGGAGACATCACCTATCCAGTGTGTCTCTCAGGTAATTTCAGAGCATTCTGATGTACAGTTTAAAATTAAGGCCTTGAAACCAAGGCTATATTGACACTTTTTCAGGCTAGTAAAGGCATATTCTTCTCTTTTTCAGGTTACTCTAAATAGGAATCCTGACGTTATTTCAGCTTAATTCCAAGTCTGGAGGAGACATTGCCTTCCAGTGTGTCTCTCAGGTAATTTCAGAGCATTCTGATGTACGGATTTAAAATTAAGGCCTTGAAACCAAGGCTATATTGAGACTATTTCAGGCTAGTAAAGGCATATTCTTCTCTTTTTCAGAAGGCCTATTCTTCTCTTTTTCAGGCTACTCTAAAAAGGAATCCTTACGTTATTCCAGCTTCATTCCAAGTCTGGGAGACATTACCTATCCAGTGTGTCTCTCAGGTAATTTCAGAGCATTCTGATGTACAGTTTTAAAATTAAGGCCTTGAAACCAAGGCTATATTGAGACTATTTCAGGCTATTAAAGGCATATTCTTCTCTTTTTCAGGCTACTCTAAATAGGAATCCTGATGTTATTCCAGCTTCATTCCAAGTCCGAGGAGACAGTACCCATCCAGTGTGTCTCTCAGGTAATTTCAGAGCATTCTGATGTACGGATTTAAAATTAAGGCCTTGAAACCAAGGCTATATTGACACTTTTTCAGGCTAGTAAAGGCATATTCTTCTCTTTTCAGAAGGCCTATTCTTCTCTTTTTCAGGCTACTCTAAAAGGAATCCTTACGTTATTCCAGCTATATTCCAAGTCTGGGGAGACATCACCTATCCAGTGTGTCTCTCAGGTAATTTCAGAGCATTCTGATGTACAGTTTTAAAATTAAGGCCTTGAAACCAAGGCTATATTGACACTTTTTCAGGCTAGTAAAGGCATATTCTTTTCTTTTTTCAGGCTACTCTAAAAGGAATCCTGACGTTATTCCAGCTTCATTCTAAGTCTGGGGAGACATCACCTATCCAGTGTGTCTCTCAGGTAATTTCAGAGCATTCTGATATACAGTTTTAAAATTAAGGCCTTGAAACCAAGGCTATATTGAGACTATTTCAGGCTAGTAAAGGCATATTCTTCTCTTTTTCAGGCTACTCTAAATAGGAATCCTGATGTTATTCCAGCTTCATTCCAAGTCGGAGGAGACAGTACCTCCAGTGTGTCTCTCAGGTAATTTCAGAGCATTCTGATGTACGGATTTAAAATTAAGGCCTTGAAACCAAGGCTATATTGACACTTTTTCAGGCTAGTAAAGGCATATTCTTCTCTTTTTCAGGCTACTCTAAATAGGAATCCTGACGTTATTCCAGCTTATTCCAAGTCTGGAGGAGACATTACCTATCCAGTGTGTCTCTCAGGTAATTTCAGAGCATTCTGATGTACGGATTTAAAATTAAGGCCTTGAAACCAAGGCTATATTGACACTTTTTCAGGCTAGTAAAGGCATATTCTTCTCTTTTTCAGAAGGCCTATTCTTCTCTTTTCAGGCTACTCTAAAAAGGAATCCTTACGTTATTCCAGCTTCATTCCAAGTCTGGGGGAGACATCACCTATCCAGTGTGTCTCTCAGGTAATTTCAGAGCATTCTGATGTACAGTTTTAAAATTAAGGCCTTGAAACCAAGGCTATATTGAGACTTTTTCAGGCTAGTAAAGGCATATTCTTGTCTTTTTCAGGTTACTCTAAATAGGAATCCTGACGTTATTTCAGCTTAATTCCAAGTCTGGAGGAGACATTGCCTTTCCAGTGTGTCTCTCAGGTAATTTCAGAGCATTCTGATGTACGGATTTAAAATTAAGGCCTTGAAACCAAGGCTATATTGACACTTTTTCAGGCTAGTAAAGGCATATTCTTCTCTTTTTCAGAAGGCATATTCTTCTCTTTTTCAGGCTACTCTAAAAAGGAATCCTTACGTTATTCCAGCTTCATTCCAAGTCTGGGGGAGACATCACCTATCCAGTGTGTCTCTCAGGTAATTTCAGAGCATTCTGATGTACAGTTTTAAAATTAAGGCCTTGAAACCAAGGCTATATTGAGACTTTTTCAGGCTAGTAAAGGCATATTCTTCTCTTTTTCAGGCTACTCTAAATAGGAATCCTGACGTTATTCCAGCTTCATTCCAAGTCTGGGGAGACATCACCTATCCAGTGTGTCTCTCAGGTAATTTCAGAGCATTCTGATGTACAGATTTAAAATTAAGGCCTTGAAACCAAGGCTATATTGAGACTTTTTCAGGCTAGTAAAGGCATATTCTTCTCTTTTTCAGGCTACTCTAAAAAAAATCCTTACGTTATTCCAGCTTCATTCCAAGTCTGGGGGAGACATCACCTATCCAGTGTGTCTCTCAGGTAATTTCAGAGCATTCTGATGTACAGTTTTAAAATTAAGGCCTTGAAACCAAGGCTATATTGAGACTTTTTCAGGCTAGTAAAGGCATATTCTTCTCTTTTTCAGGCTACTCTAAATAGGAATCCTGACGTTATTCCAGCTTAATTCCAAGTCTGGAGGAGACATTACCTATCCAGTGTGTCTCTCAGGTAATTTCAGAGCATTCTGATGTACAGTTTTAAAATTAAGGCCTTGAAACCAAGGCTATATTGACACTTTTTCAGGCTAGTAAAGGCATATTCTTCTCTTTTTCAGGCTACTCTAAAAAGGAATCCTGACGTTATTCCAGCTTCATTCCAAGTCTGGGGGAGACATCACCTATCCAGTGTGTCTCTCAGGTAATTTCAGAGCATTCTGATGTACAGTTTTAAAATTAAGGCCTTGAAACCAAGGCTATATTGAGACTATTTCAGGCTAGTAAAGGCATATTCTTCTCTTTTTCAGGCTACTCTAAATAGGAATCCTGACGTTATTCCAGCTTCATTCCAAGTCCGGAGGAGACATTACCCATCCAGTGTGTCTCTCAGGTAATTTCAGAGCATTCTGATGTACGGATTTAAAATTAAGGCCTTGAAACCAAGGCTATATTGACACTTTTTCAGGCTAGTAAAGGCATATTCTTCTCTTTTTCAGAAGGCATATTCTTCTCTTTTTCAGGCTACTCTAAAAAGGAATCCTTACGTTATTCCAGCTTCATTCCAAGTCTGGGGAGACATCACCTATCCAGTGTGTCTCTCAGGTAATTTCAGAGCATTCTGATGTACAGTTTTAAAATTAAGGCCTTGAAACCAAGGCTATATTGACACTTTTTCAGGCTAGTAAAGGCATATTCTTCTCTTTTTCAGGCTACTCTAAATAGGAATCCTGACGTTATTCCAGCTTCATTCCAAGTCTGGGGAGACATCACCTATCCAGTGTGTCTCTCAGGTAATTCAGAGCATTCTGATGTACGGATTTTAAAATTAAGGCCTTGAAACCAAGGCTATATTGACACTTTTTCAGGCTAGTAAAGGCATATTCTTCTCTTTTTCAGGCTACTTTCTTTTTCAGGCTACTCTAAAAAGGAATCCTTACGTTATTCCAGCTTATTCCAAGTCTGGAGGAGACATCACCTATCCAGTGTGTCTCTCAGGTAATTTCAGAGCATTCTGATGTACAGTTTTAAAATTAAGGCCTTGAAACCAAGGCTATATTGACACTTTTCAGGCTAGTAAAGGCATATTCTTCTCTTTTTCAGGCTTACTCTAAAAAGGAATCCTTACGTTATTCCAGCTTCATTCCAAGTCTGGGGGAGACATCACCTATCCAGTGTGTCTCTCAGGTAATTTCAGAGCATTCTGATGTACAGTTTTAAAATTAAGGCCTTGAAACCAAGGCTATATTGAGACTTTTTCAGGCTAGTAAAGGCATATTCTTCTCTTTTTCAGGCTACTCTAAATAGGAATCCTGACGTTATTCCAGCTTCATTCCAAGTCTGGAGGAGACATTACCATCCAGTGTGTCTCTCAGGTAATTTCAGAGCATTCTGATGTACGGATTTAAAATTAAGGCCTTGAAACCAAGGCTATATTGACACTTTTTCAGGCTAGTAAAGGCATATTCTTCTCTTTTCAGAAGGCCTATTCTTCTCTTTTTCAGGCTACTCTAAAAGGAATCCTTACGTTATTCCAGCTTCATTCCAAGTCTGGGGAGACATCACCTATCCAGTGTGTCTCTCAGGTAATTTCAGAGCATTCTGATGTACAGTTTTAAAATTAAGGCCTTGAAACCAAGGCTATATTGACACTTTTTCAGGCTAGTAAAGGCATATTCTTCTCTTTTTCAGGCTACTCTAAAAAGGAATCCTTACGTTATTCCAGCTTCATTCCAAGTCTGGAGGAGACATTACCTATCCAGTGTGTCTCTCAGGTAATTTCAGAGCATTCTGATGTACAGTTTTAAAATTAGGCCTTGAAACCAAGGCTATATTGACACTTTTTCAGGCTAGTAAAGGCATATTCTTCTCTTTTTCAGGTTACTCTAAATAGGAATCCTGACGTTATTCCAGCTTAATTCCAAGTCTGGAGGAGACATTACCTATCCAGTGTGTCTCTCAGTAATTTCAGAGCATTCTGATGTACGGATTTAAAATTAAGGCCTTGAAACCAAGGCTATATTGAGACTTTTTCAGGCTAGTAAAGGCATATTCTTCTCTTTTTCAGAAGGCCTATTCTTCTCTTTTTCAGGCTACTCTAAAAAGGAATCCTTACGTTATTCCAGCTTCATTCCAAGTCTGGGGGAGACATTACCTATCCAGTGTGTCTCTCAGGTAATTTCAGAGCATTCTGATGTACAGTTTTAAAATTAAGGCCTTGAAACCAAGGCTATATTGAGACTATTTCAGGCTATAAAGGCATATTCTTCTCTTTTTCAGGCTACTCTAAATAGGAATCCTGATGTTATTCCAGCTTCATTCCAAGTCCGGAGGAGACAATACCCATCCAGTGTGTCTCTCAGGTAATTTCAGAGCATTCTGATGTACGGATTTAAAATTAAGGCCTTGAAACCAAGGCTATATTGACACTTTTTCAGGCTAGTAAAGGCATATTCTTCTCTTTTTCAGAAGGCCTATTCTTCTCTTTTCAGGCTACTCTAAAAAGGAATCCTTACGTTATTCCAGCTATATTCCAAGTCTGGGGGAGACATCCTATCCAGTGTGTCTCTCAGGTAATTTCAGAGCATTCTGATGTACAGTTTTAAAATTAAGGCCTTGACACCAAGGCTGTATTGACACTTTTCAGGCTAGTAAAGGCATATTCTTTTCTTTTTCAGGCTACTCTAAAAAGGAATCCTGACGTTATTCCAGCTTCATTCCAAGTCTGGGGGAGACATCACCTATCCAGTGTGTCTGTCAGGTAATTCAGAGCATTCTGATGTACAGTTTTAAATTAAGGCCTTGAAACCAAGGCTATATTGAGACTATTTCAGGCTAGTAAAGGCATATTCTTCTCTTTTTCAGGCTACTCTAAATAGGAATCCTGATGTTATTCCAGCTTCATTCCAAGTCCGGAGGAGACAGTACCCATCCAGTGTGTCTCTCAGGTAATTTCAGAGCATTCTGATGTACGGATTTAAATTAAGGCCTTGAAACCAAGGCTATATTGACACTTTTTCAGGCTAGTAAAGGCATATTCTTCTCTTTTCAGAAGGCCTATTCTTCTCTTTTTCAGGCTACTCTAAAAGGAATCCTTACGTTATTCCAGCTATATTCCAAGTCTGGGGGAGACATCACCTATCCAGTGTGTCTCTCAGGTAATTTCAGAGCATTCTGATGTACAGTTTTAAACTTAAGGCCTTGAACCAAGGCTATATTGACACTTTTTCAGGCTAGTAAAGGCATATTCTTCTCTTTTTCAGAAGGCTATTCTTCTCTTTTTCAGGCTACTCTAAAGGAATCCTTACGTTATTCCAGCTTCATTCCAAGTCTGGGGGAGACATCACCTATCCAGTGTGTCTCTCAGGTAATTTCAGAGCATTCTGATGTACAGTTTTAAAATTAAGGCCTTGAAACCAAGGCTATATTGACACTTTTTCAGGCTAGTAAAGGCATATTCTTCTCTTTTTCAGGTTACTCTAAATAGGAATCCTGACTTATTTCAGCTTAATTCCAAGTCTGGAGGAGACATTACCTTTCCAGTGTGTCTCTCAGGTAATTTCAGAGCATTCTGATGTACGGATTTAAAATTAAGGCCTTGAAACCAAGGCTATATTGAGACTTTTTCAGGCTAGTAAAGGCATATTCTTCTCTTTTTCAGGCTTATCTAAAAAGGAATCCTTACGTTATTCCAGCTTCATTCCAAGTCTGGGGGAGACATCACCTATCCAGTGTGTCTCTCAGGTAATTTCAGAGCATTCTGATGTACAGTTTTAAAATTAAGGCCTTGAAACCAAGGCTATATTGACACTTTTTCAGGCTAGTAAAGGCATATTCTTGTCTTTTTCAGGTTACTCTAAATAGCAATCCTGACGTTATTTCAGCTTAATTCCAAGTCTGGAGGAGACATTGCCTTTCCAGTGTGTCTCTCAGGTAACTTCAGAGCATTCTGATGTACGGATTTAAAATTAAGGCCTTGAAACCAAGGCTATATTGAGACTATTTCAGGCTAGTAAAGGCATATTCTTCTCTTTTTCAGAAGGCCTATTCTTCTCTTTTTCAGGCTACTCTAAAAAGGAATCCTTACGTTATTCCAGCTTCATTCCGAGTCTGGAGGAGACATTACCTATCCAGTGTGTCTCTCAGGTAATTTCAGAGCATTCTGATGTACAGTTTTAAAATTAGGCCTTGAAACCAAGGCTATATTGAGACTATTTCAGGCTATTAAAGGCATATTCTTCTCTTTTCAGGCTACTCTAAATAGGAATCCTGATGTTATTCCAGCTTCATTCCAAGTCCGGAGGAGACAGTACCCATCCAGTGTGTCTCTCAGGTAATTTCAGAGCATTCTGATGTACGGATTTAAATTAAGGCCTTGAAACCAAGGCTATATTGACACTTTTTCAGGCTAGTAAAGGCATATTCTTCTCTTTTTCAGAAGGCCTATTCTTCTCTTTTCAGGCTACTCTAAAAAGGAATCCTTACGTTATCCAGCTATATTCCAAGTCTGGGGGAGACATCACCTATCCAGTGTGTCTCTCAGGTAATTTCAGAGCATTCTGATGTACAGTTTTAAAATTAAGGCCTTGACACCAAGGCTGTATTGACACTTTTTCAGGCTAGTAAAGGCATATTCTTTTCTTTTTCAGGCTACTCTAAAAAGGAATCCTGACGTTATTCCAGCTTCATTCTAAGTCTGGGGAGACATCACCTATCCAGTGTGTCTGTCAGGTAATTTCAGAGCATTCTGATATACAGTTTTAAAATTAAGGCCTTGAAACCAAGGCTATATTGAGACTATTTCAGGCTAGTAAAGGCATATTCTTCTCTTTTTCAGGCTACTCTAAATAGGAATCCTGATGTTATTCCAGCTTCATTCCAAGTCCGGAGGAGACAGTACCCATCCAGTGTGTCTCTCAGGTAATTTCAGAGCATTCTGATGTACGGATTTAAAATTAAGGCCTTGAAACCAAGGCTATATTGACACTTTTTCAGGCTAGTAAAGGCATATTCTTCTCTTTTTCAGAAGGCCTATTCTTCTCTTTTTCAGGCTACTCTAAAAAGGAATCCTTACGTTATTCCAGCTATATTCCAAGTCTGGGGGAGACATCACCTATCCAGTGTGTCTCTCAGGTAATTTCAGAGCATTCTGATGTACAGTTTTAAATTAAGGCCTTGAAACCAAGGCTATATTGAGACTATTTCAGGCTAGTAAAGGCATATTCTCTCTTTTTCAGGCTACTCTAAATAGGAATCCTGATGTTATTCCAGCTTCATTCCAAGTCCGGAGGAGACAGTACCATCCAGTGTGTCTCTCAGGTAATTTCAGAGCATTCTGATGTACGGATTTAAAATTAAGGCCTTGAAACCAAGGCTATATTGACACTTTTTCAGGCTAGTAAAGGATATTCTTCTCAGAAGCCTTTCTTCTCTTTTCAGAAGGCCTATTCTTCTCTTTTTCAGGCTACTCTAAAAAGAATCCTTACGTTATTCCAGCTATATTCCAAGTCTGGGGGAGACATCACCTATCCAGTGTGTCTCTCAGGTAATTTCAGAGCATTCTGATGTACAGTTTTAAATTAAGGCCTTGAACACCAAGGCTGTATTGACACTTTTTCAGGCTAGTAAAGGCATATTCTTTTCTTTTTCAGGCTACTCTAAAAGGAATCCTGACGTTATTCCAGCTTCATTCTAAGTCTGGGGAGACATCACCTATCCAGTGTGTCTGTCAGGTAATTTCAGAGCATTCTGATGTACAGTTTTAAAATTAAGGCCTTGAAACCAAGGCTATATTGAGACTATTTCAGGCTAGTAAAGGCATATTCTTCTCTTTTTCAGGCTACTCTAAATAGGAATCCTGATGTTATTCCAGCTTCATTCCAAGTCGGAGGAGACAGTACCCATCCAGTGTGTCTCTCAGGTAATTTCAGAGCATTCTGATGTACGGATTTAAAATTAGGCCTTGAAACCAAGGCTATATTGACACTTTTTCAGGCTAGTAAAGGCATATTCTTCTCTTTTTCAGAAGGCCTATTCTTCTCTTTTTCAGGCTACTCTAAAAAGGAATCTTACGTTATTCCAGCTATATTCCAAGTCTGGGGGAGACATCACCTATCCAGTGTGTCTCTCAGGTAATTTCAGAGCATTCTGATGTACAGTTTTAAATTAAGGCCTTGAAACCAAGGCTATATTGAGACTATTTCAGGCTAGTAAAGGCATATTCTTCTCTTTTTCAGGCTACTCTAATAGGAATCCTGATGTTATTCCAGCTTCATTCCAAGTCCGGGAGACAGTACACATCCCGTGTGTCTCTCAGGTAATTTCAGAGCATTCTGATGTACGGATTTAAAATTAAGGCCTTGAAACCAAGGCTATATTGACACTTTTTCAGGCTAGTAAAGGAATATTCTTCTCTTTTCAGAAGGCCTATTCTTCTCTTTTTCAGGCTACTCTAAAAAGGAATCCTTACGTTATTCCAGCTTATTCCAAGTCTGGGGGACATCACCTATCCAGTGTGTCTCTCAGGTAATTTCAGAGCATCTGATGTACATTTTAAACTTAAGGCCTTGAAACCAAGGCTATATTGACACTTTTTCAGGCTAGTAAAGGCATATTCTTCTCTTTTCAGGCTTATCTAAAAAGGAATCCTTACGTTATTCCAGCTTCATTCCAAGTCTGGGGGAGACATCACCTATCCAGTGTCTCTCAGGTAATTTCAGAGCATTCTGATGTACAGTTTTAAAATTAAGGCCTTGAAACCAAGGCTATATTTGACACTTTTTCAGGCTAGTAAAGGCATATTCTTGTCTTTTTCAGTTACTCTAAATAGGAATCCTGACGTTATTTCAGGTTAATTCCAAGTCTGGAGGAGACATTGCCTTTCCAGTGTGTCTCTCAGGTAATTTCAGAGCATTCTGATGTACGGATTTAAATTAAGGCCTTGAAACCAAGGCTATATTGAGACTATTTCAGGCTAGTAAAGGCATATTCTTCTCTTTTTCAGAAGGCCTATTCTTCTCTTTTTCAGGCTACTCTAAAAGGAATCCTTACGTTATTCCAGCTTCATTCCGAGTCTGGAGGACATTACCTATCCAGTGTGTCTCTCAGGTAATTTCAGAGCATTCTGATGTACAGTTTTAAAATTAAGGCCTTGAAACCAAGGCTATATTGAGACTATTTCAGGCTATTAAAGGCATATTCTTCTCTTTTTCAGGCTACTCTAAATAGGAATCCTGATGTTATTCCAGCTTCATTCCAAGTCCGGAGAGACAGTACCCATCCATGTGTCTCTCAGGTAATTTCAGAGCATTCTGATGTACGGATTTAAATTAAGGCCTTGAAACCAAGGCTATATTGACACTTTTTCAGGCTAGTAAAGGCATATTCTTCTCTTTTTCAGAAGGCCTATTCTTCTCTTTTTCAGGCTACTCTAAAAAGGAATCCTTACGTTATTCCAGCTATATTCCAAGTCTGGGGGACATCACCTATCCAGTGTGTCTCTCAGGTAATTTCAGAGCATTCTGATGTACAGTTTTTAAAATTAAGGCCTTGACACCAAGGCTGTATTGACACTTTTTCAGGCTAGTAAAGGCATATTCTTTTCTTTTTCAGGCTACTCTAAAAGGAATCCTGACGTTATTCCAGCTTCATTCTAAGTCTGGGGGAGACATCACCTATCCAGTGTGTCTGTCAGGTAATTTCAGAGCATTCTGATAACCGTTTTAAAAATTAAGCCTTGAAACCAAGGCTATATTGAGACTATTTCAGGCTAGTAAAGGCATATTCTTCTCTTTTTCAGGCTACTCTAAATAGGAATCCTGATGTTATTCCAGCTTCATTCCAAGTCCGGAGGAGACAGTACCCATCCAGTGTGTCTCTCAGGTAATTTCAGAGCATTCTGATGTACGGATTTAAAATTAAGGCCTTGAAACCAAGGCTATATTGACACTTTTTCAGGCTAGTAAAGGCATATTCTTCTCTTTTTCAGAAGGCCTATTCTTCTCTTTTTCAGGCTACTCTAAAAAGGAATCCTTACGTTATTCCAGCTATATTCCAAGTCTGGGGGAGACATCACCTATCCAGTGTGTCTCTCAGGTAATTTCAGAGCATTCTGATGTACAGTTTTAAACTTAAGGCCTTGAAACCAAGGCTATATTGACACTTTTTCAGGCTAGTAAAGGCATATTCTTCTCTTTTTCAGGCTTATCTAAAAAGGAATCCTTACGTTATTCCAGCTTCATTCCAAGTCTGGGGGAGACATCACCTATCCAGTGTGTCTCTCAGGTAATTTCAGAGCATTCTAATGTACAGTTTTAAAATTAAGGCCTTGAAACCAAGGCTATATTGAGACTTTTTCAGGCTAGTAAAGGCATATTCTTGTCTTTTTCAGGTTACTCTAAATAAATCCTTACTTATTCCAGCTTCATTCCAAGTCTGGGGGAGACACCACCTATCCAGTGTGTCCCTCTTAGGTAATTTTAGAGCATTCTGATGTACAGTTTTAAAATTAAGGCCTTGGAACCAAGGCTATATTGAGACTATTTCAGGCTAGTAAGGCATATTCTTCTCTTTTCAGGCTACTCTAAATAGGAATCCTGACGTTATTCCAGCTTCATTCCAAGTCCGGAGGAGACAGTACCCATCCATGTGTCTCTCAGGTAATTCAGAGCATTCTGATGTACGGATTTAAAATAAGGCCTGAAACCAAGGTTATTTACACTTTTTCAGGCTAGTAAAGGCATATTCTTCTCTTTTTCAGAAGGCCTTTCTTCTCTTTTTCAGGCTACTCTAAAAAGGAATCCTTACGTTATTCCAGCTTCATTCCAGTCTGGGGGAGACACCCTATCCAGTGTGTCTCAGGTAATTTCAGAGCATTCTGATGTACAGTTTTAAAATTAGGCCTTGAAACCAAGCTATATTGAGACTATTTCAAGCTATAAGGCATATTCTTCTCTTTTTCAGGCTACTCCTAAATGGAATCCTGACTTTTCCAGCTTCATTCCAAGTCCGGAGGAGACATTACCCATCCAGTGTGTCTCTCAGGTAATTTCAGAGCATTCTGATGTACGGATTTAAAATTAACCCTTGTATTGTCCTTTGTGTCACAGGGACATGGTTAGCTTATGTGACCTTTTGTACTAGCCAGCCGTTCTGCTTCGGATCCCGAGACACAACTTTCATTCCATGTCAAATACCATCGTGGCCTCATCCTTTGGGTCTCAGACCCCGCTGTTTTATGTTCCATGGCATTATACGTATGTCCCACAACTGCCGTGGCGCCCCCATCCTCCTGGGTCCCGGGACCCGAAGGACAAGCGCCATGGGTCCCAGGGACCCGAAGGACAATGTCATGAGTCCCAGGAACCCGAAAGCAATGTCATGAGTCAGGGACCTGAAGGACAATGCCATGGGTCCCAGGGACCCGTAGGACACGTCAAGGGTCCTTTGACCCCAAAAGGACAAAGCCAAGGGTCCTGGGACCCGAAAGGACAATGCCCTGGGTCCCTGGGACCGAAGGATACATCAAAGGGTCTTGGGTCCCAGGACCCGTGGGAACCAGTAGGACAATGCCATGGGTCCCAGGGACCCCCCACCATCCTCCGGTCCCGGGGACCCATCCTTGTTCGATGTCATCTTTCTCCTACCCTTGAGGCCTCAACCTCGCCATTCGGGTCCCTGGACCCAGGGTTTGTGTGTGTGTGTGTTGTGTGTGGGTGTGTGTGTGTGGGTGTGTGTGTTTGTGTGTGTGTGTGTGTGTCTCTGTGTGTGTGTGTGTGTTGTGTGTGTGTGTGTCTCTGTGTGTGTGTGTCTCTGTGTGTGTGTGTTGTTGTGTGTCCAACAGACTCAAGTTTGTTCGGGGCTCGTCCACACGGGCCAAGAGGCTACGGCGAACACACTCGGCACAGTTAAGGCCCGCGTGCAGCTTCCACAGATGTATCTCTTGCAGCCACCGCAAACGATGTTGATTTGCGGTCCTTCTCTCCGGACAGAGCTGACACCGCTTCCTTTTGCTTTGCACCCTCGGTGTTCCGGTTCAGAATCCCCATGCTCCTCTAGGCCCCTTGTGACTGTGCCAGCGCCGCCGCTGTCACCATCGCCACCACCACCACCACAGGACCTCCTCGCTGTGACGACGGCTTTGACAAGTGCCGGCGACCCTCCGTGCGTGGCAGACGCCGCCGTCTCTCGATGAGCGGATTCACAGCGCCCTTCCAACGCTGGAGGAACGCCCTCCTCTTGTTGAGCTTGCCGCGATCCACGTCGGCCTGAGCTCTCGCCACAGCACAAAGGGCGGGGTAGGCGGACACGTCGAGGATGTTGTGAACACGGGAGGGGCCAGCGCGCTGTCTTCCTGCTGCAGCTGTACGTGCCCACAAGCTTGTCCAGTTGTCCACCCCACCCTTGGTGTGTTGTAGTGAGGATGATGTCGGGTTTGGCTTTCCTGCCGGCGCCGACGCCCGCATCCCCCTTGTGCAGCGTGCCTCAGCAGCACCACTCCTGTGGCTTCTTGGGCACGTAGGACACCAGAGTGGCGACGGGCGTGAAGGCAACTTGGACGAGAAGACCGCACGGTCCTTGGTGGCGAGCAACGCCCCCGGCAGCTCGGGCTTGTTTTTGCGCATCGTGCCCACCACGGTGAGGCGCCGCTCGGCGAGCAGCCGCTGGGCCAGCGCGTAGGAGGTGAAAAAGTTGTCGCACGTCACGTTACGTGGGCCCCTCAGGCCCTCGGTCACGTCCAGCAACAACGGGGAGCCCAGATTCTTCTCGGGCGTGCCGCTCACCCCGACTTGCCCGTGTAGAGCTGCATGTGCCACGAGTAGCTGGAGCCGGCGTCGCAGGCCACCCCGACTTGAGTCCGTACCGGCGGGCTTGCTGGGCATGTACTGGCGGAAGCGCAGCGACCTTGTGAAAGTGGCGTGTCCAAACAAGAGATGGAACACGATGGATAGAGATGGAAGACAAAATTTAACACACAACACACACACACACACACAAAGAAAGACAAGTGTACGGCAGAGGTACAAAAACAACAACCAAGCAAAAAAATAAATAAAATACAACCCTCGAAAGGGCACCAGCTGCTCGTCCACCGTCACGTCGGCGCCCGGGTTGTAGAGGCGAGGCAGCTGCCGCGTCCACTCGTCCCCACTCTCGTACGGCCGCCAGTTTGTCGAGGCTCGGCGGGCAGCTCTCGACTCGCGGTCGTCGAATCGCAACAGTCTAGAGTACGCGTGGAACTGCTTGATTGGCATCGTGGCGCGGAAAATGGCCCTGCCGCTCTCCTCGTGCCACAGGCTCTCCAAGGCCTCGTTGCGGGACCGGTACACGCCCGCGAGGAGCAGCAGCCCGAGGTAGCCTCGCAGTCCGTGACGTCCATTGCTTTCCACTTGCCGCCTGTGGCACATCTCCTTTGACCCTCGAGGTTTGTGGCGGCCACAACCATGTCTTCGATTTGCCGCGTGACAAACAGGCCAACGCAGACACTATGTCGTGGACGTGTTCCGCGCGTACTCTGTGGGTCCCGGCGCTGTAGTAGCAGCAGCGCGGTCGTCTGGCGGCGGCAGCCGCAGCAGCAGTAGCAGCGTCTGTCGTGTCCTTTTCTTGGTCGGTTTGTCCTCTTCGGTGGCGTGGCAGTGAGTCTTGGGACACTGGGATGACACGTTTTCGAGGACCATTTGATTTTGCCCATCTTTTGACACAAATGTTTCCTCATCCTGCTCGTCCTCCTCTTGCCCCTCGTCTTCACTACCCTCTTCGTCTTCTTCTACTCTACTTCTTCATCTTCGTCTTCTTCTTCTTTGTCTTCTTCTACATCTACTTCTTCATCTTCGTCTTCTTCTTCTTCGTCCCTTGTATGTCCACCCTCTTCTTCTTCGTCTTCTTCTTCTTCTTCTTCTTCTTCTCTTCATTCACCTGTTCTCCTCCTTGGTCTTGAACTTCAACGTCCACTTGGCCTTGGTCATCATCTTCGATGCCGTCGTCATCGTAGCAGCAGTAGTCTTTTCTCTGCTGTGTCGTGTGTACGTTGGTCTCTTGTGGTTTTTTCTCCTTTGGTACCTTGGCTTCAGCGGGGACATTGCACGCGGCACCGCCGCTCAAGATCCGATGCAGCTTCAACTCCAGGTCACACGACGGGCCTGCTGCAGCTTCTCTGCCCCGGCTGTGCCAACGTGTGCCACGTGCAAAAATGCACAGGTCCGAAACAAAGATGACGTGAAAAAGAAAATGACAAGACAAAGACAAGACAAATGTGTCTAAAGTGTCTATTTGTGTTATGTGTTTGGGTGTGTGTGTGTGAGTAATAAAAAATAATTAGTAGACTAATGTCAAACAAATGCTTTGTTTCTCTATTCTTTTTTACCTCCCTTTCCACTCGACCTGAAGGACAATGCCCTGGGTCCCAGGGACCCAAAGGACACCGTCAA